>NW_025813469.1:5531604-5644840 GCF_021976095.1 Xenia sp. Carnegie-2017 | reverse complement strand
CATGTCACAAAAAAGGTTGGTAGGTTTCACAGCAGTTCACGAACTGTTTTCTCATTCTATCAGGAAGTCTAGTTTGTTTTCGTGCTTTAAAGGCACGTTATACATTCCGATACCTTGATCTCAGTTATCCTTTTCTACCACAATTTTGAAGGATATAAAATTACAAAATCGAAAGAAAAAGTATTGCATCCACTACATCAACGGATAATATCAGTCTAAAAACAAAAGGCATCAGAAATCATTGCCAACTTTCATATTTGTTGTATGTTTTATGGTTTCACACTTCCTCGTGCTGCTTGGTCAGCTTACATTACTCACGTAAGACGCTCGTCACCGTACAATATAATGGAAGTCCATCTTAGCTTTTGGACTTTGACTAAAATGGCTATGAGCTCGCCTTTCAATTGCCTTGTATTTTTTTGGAAGAATTCCATATTACGTCGTGAAGGACTAAAGACGTTGGGGGAACTGCATTTCTGAACTAATCAATTTTCATTTTTTTACGTGAACGTAATCGGAAAATTAAAGTTTCTTCTTTGATATAGTGTTGTTAAGTAGTAAGAATATTAATGTTTAGGAAAAATGCAAAAAACATGCACGAGAGAGGGAGCTCAGTTACTGAAATATTTAATCTGGAAGAAACATTAATAGAGTTAAGCATTTTAGAAGGATAAACTGCACTGGAGATGTAGGTAAAAAATACCAGTAAAATAGGCTTAAGAGAGAAAGCAGTTATTCAATTGTCGATTAATTAAAGAAAATAAAGTGAGATAGTTATAAGGAAAAAATAATTACTACCCGTTTATCTAGAAGAGTTTCATTCTATGGAAAAAAATTAATTCTTTTTTCTTTTAATGCTATGATTGCCAAGCATAATGCAAATATAAAACCGACATTTTGTTACGCTTCTGCATTCAAAAAAAAATTTGAGCAATGCGTTGACATCAACTGATGTTAAGGAAACAAACATCATAAAGTATTTCTTCATGCATTATTTTATACGGAACCTTCTAGAAGCATTTATTAGTTGATCTGATTTCGTCATTGTCTTTGCAATAGTTGCATTGCCTTCATTGAGAAATAGTCATGTTATACAATTGTCAATTCCACAAATGAAAGAGCACACAGATCTAATTTTTGCATGCCAAAACTTTGAAAACCTTTGAAAACGTACGGCAGTTGTGAAGTCGCTTATTAATTTGAAAATTTTATGCATGTTACTGCATAACCAAAGCTTCAGACTTGTAAAGATTATTTTTGCAAAAACAAAGTAATGTATTTCGTCATAAAGTAAATGGTTTGAACCCGGGAGTATCGTTATATGTTTGTAAATGATGATCGTCCAGGTTAATAAAGTCCTGAGAAGGACTGTTTTTGTTGTTGTTGACTGACGTTTCGACAACCTTAGCGGTAGTCATCTTCAGAGTCAAATGAGGAGTAAACGTCAGGTTAGCCGTATTTGTTATCTGGTTCTTACGTCATTGTATTGTGTGTGCAGGAAATGTGTATTGTCATTGTGGATTAGTGTGAAGGGAAATATTTTATTTTTAGTTGTGATGTGTGATTTAGGTGTGACGTATTTAGTTGTAATGTGTGGGTGTCAATTGTGTATTGTCATTGTGAATTAGTTTGAAGTGTAGTGTTTTTAGTTGATCGTTTGTTTGTATTGTGAATAAGTCGTTTGTAAGGTGCCAGTAATTGCTGTGATCTGTTCAGGGGGGTTTGTTCCAAGTTGGTATACCAACTTTCTAATGTAAGCCGTTGTCTATAGTCAGTACTGTAAGTGATGCATTTTGCCGAATCCCAGTCAATGTTGTGCTTTCGAAACGAACAACTCAGTGACAACAGCAACGATACCTTACATCAAAGGTACGTCTGAGACTATCTCGCGTATCTTACGACCATACAACATACGTGTCGCACATAAACCAATCACAACGTTACGACAAGCACTAACGAACATAAAGGACAAAGAACAACCCAACGAACGACAAGGTGCAGTTTACAAAATAAACTGCTCCGACTGCCACGCCTCCTATATCGGGGAAACTGGCAGGAACTTAAACATAAGACTTACTGAGCACAAACGAGCTACTAAGAAACAAGACAAAACTAATCATATTGCCGAACATCACCGAATCACAAAGCACAACATTGACTGGGATTCGGCAAAATGCATCACTTACAGTACTGACTATAGGCAACGGCTTACATTAGAAAGTTGGTATACCAACTTGGAACAAACCCCCCTGAACAGATCACAGCAATTACCGGCACCTTATAAACGACTTATTCACAATACAAACAAACGATCAACTAAAAACACTACACTTCAAACTAATTCACAATGACAATACACAATTGACACCCACACATTACAACTAAATACGTCACACCTAAATCACACATCACAACTAAAAATAAAATATTTCCCTTCACACTAATCCACAATGACAATACACATTTCCTGCACACACAATACAATGACGTAAGAACCAGATAACAAATACGGCTAACCTGACGTTTACTCCTCATTTGACTCTGAAGATGACTACCGCTAAGGTTGTCGAAACGTCAGTCAACAACAACAAAAACAGTCCTTCTCAGGACTTTATTAACCTGGACGATCATCCTTTACAAACATATATTTCGTCATAGGTAGAAATCTTTAATTTACGATACATTTTGAATGCAATTTGTTGTTCAGAATGCATGAAGAATTCTAAAATGTAGCTATAATTAAGGTAAACGGCTTCTCATAAAAAAATCGTTATGATTTATAACAGTCACATTGGGAGTACAAACAAAATATTTATTTAATCAGTATAATGACAGTGCTTTTTCGAATCTTCGTCTTTCTTAGCTTTCTTTATGTCTCTGACTAAGCCAGCTACGAATTCAATGACAAGATGCATTTGGGTTGTGTCAATTATCTAAATGATTATCTAAACAAGATAACTTTCAAGATTAGGTTCATCAGACATTTATTTACTTTCGTCAAGGCCTTTTATTTCTTTTTCTTTAAGTTCATCTGGTTTATCTTTAAAAATTCAAGGTAACCTTTCTTAGGTTCTGGTATATACTCAACATTATTTATAAAGTATTCCTTCGTGATCATACATACAATACCTTTGACAAGGATAAAACACAATATACGCAGTCTATCAGTACAGCCAATCGTAGTCCATCAATGCAGTCAATGCAATTTAAAATAAGCTTTGTGATATTATTGTTTTCATTACAATACTTTTCGACTTATTCACTCATCTTATGTAAAAAAAAAGATCTCCACAGTCTTGCCTTCTTCTAAAAGTTCAACCGTGGATACCGATGACGTATGAAAGTCGATAGTTGCAGAGGCTCATAGTTGTATAGATGCACGTTATTTTGTATTGAGTTCTTTTGAAATGCAATGTTTAGTGCGAATCAGCACCATGCATATAGTGAATATGGGTCCACACAATTTTTGATCTTGTTACAGTACTGATGGATACAAGTCACGACGAATTGCCGTCACCCTGAATAAGCTTGAAAACTTCAGTGGCTTAAGGCTACTTTATACATTGCGTGCGACAAGTGTCGCGCGCCATGTCGCATGAGGAATAATACTCCATATCACCAAAATGGAAGTAACATTTCACGTTGTAAAGTCGCAGACATTTTGTCGAATTGTCGCACAAGATAATTGGCATAAATGAATGGGAGGACACGAGAGGACTTTTTAAGCATGAAAGGACAACAGTAACGAAGCCAGCACGTTTTTTACTTCTGCAATGCGAATATTTTTGTGTTCAATCACTGAAAAACAATAAATGGAATTAATTTTCTAAAGAAGGGAATAATAACTTTCCTGAAAAAATTTGCATTGCTTGAATAAACGATTGGGCTGGCTTCTCTACTGAACGACAAATGAGTCCTCATATGTCTTCCAAATCTTTTTGGGTATGAATTTTAAATGAAAAAATTATGCATAATCACTAAAATAGAAAGCAGAGTTAAGATCGTTTCAAATATCGCATTTAGTCCAATGAATCCAATGCAATTTTACCCATGACAATGAGGAATTTTATTTCAGTTTCTTTTGTTATTAATGCATTCGGCTTTTTTTAAAAAATGCGACATTTCAAACGGACCTAATGGCGAATATTGCGAACAGGATACAATACAAACATTTTAGTTTACGTAATGACAGTGGAGAATTTAGGGTTAGTCAAAATAAATTACTGCTGCACATTTTGGAATATATTTGCATATCTAAGCCCTAGCTCAGAGACAAGTCCATTGGTGAAATTATATTCTTTAGAAATTCAAAACCAATAGTGCTTTTCTGAAAGTACTTTGAATTAAAATTTAAGCAGCTTTAATTTGCTCGCTGCTGCTCGCTGTGACTATCCCTAGATCTGCTACTGCTTAATGAGTTGATACAGAAGAAAGAACTTTATTTGATAGAAAGCTAATTCCTCAGAAAAACAGCTATTTGCATTAAGGAAAAGTAAATTTCTTTGTGCAAAATAAAATAAAATTGGTAAAAAGGTCTTAACAATGATAACTCTAAAAGCTGTCAACATCTGCATGCGTCCAAGTGGAATAAATTCTTATCTAAGAGTAATGCTAATCTATATTTGTTGTGATAAGCAGTATTTTTTGTTTTGATAGGTCAACATCGGAACTTGATGTTTAAGTTACATTTTCTGTCATTTAAAAACATTTTGACTAATCATACACAATCAGCTAGATAAAAATAGGACAACTTGATGCATAAGGACGCTTAATTTCTAATTTTAGAAATTGGTTCAATGGCAACACATCGTTTATTAGCCCCCTTTCGATTTTGTTTCCGTTTTAATTGCTATACTATGATTTGCCGGTGGCGAATCTAGGGTTAGTGAAAACAAATTACTGCTGCACATTTTTGAATATATTTACATTTCATATGGTAAAATATTGTCTGATGCATCTGTTTCTGTTTTTGTCTTCGTTTTTCTACAAAGATTGCCTTCTTCGTATAACGTATTAAATAACGTATAAAATACGTTACGCGCACCAATAAATACAAAATTTGCCTGTTAATTCCAGTAGCGGATCTAGGGTAGTCACAGCGAGCAGCAGCGAGCAAAATAAAATAAAAGCTGCTTAATTTTAAATTCAAAGTACTTTTAAGTATTAAGTAATTATGCAAATTTTTTATAGAGTAAATTTGAGCATATGAACACATAAGTGTTTTGTGTGAAGTCTTGGTCAAACAATATTTTGTTTTCAAATAATGGATTCAGCTCTATTAACAAGCACTATTCTATTATTGCTTTTTAATTTTGTATTTTTTTGGGCAGGACTCTTTCTAAATTGTGTTGTTATTATCAGTATATGGAGATCATGTCGACTACGAAAAAAATTTTGTTATTTCGCAATATTTCTATTGTCATGTGCTGACTTACATGTGGTTGTTCTTGCTCATCCGTTTATTGAATGGGTCGCTATTTCCAAATTACATGGAGGAAGTTATCAAGTAAAAGAAATCATTTTTCGTAGAGTAATTTTCTTAGGGCAATCTCTTTCACTTCTGCTGCTGCTGACACTAAACGTCGAACGATTCTTGGCTATCAAATTTCCATTTTTTCATCAAAATAAAGTAACGAAAAAAAGGTTGGTAGGTTTTACAGCAATTCTGGAGTGTTTGATCCTTATACTAGAAAGTTTAGCTTGGTTCAGAATAATACCAGGCATGTTATTCCTTTGTCTTCCTTTGATAGCAGTTATTCTTGTTTACTTAAACTTTGAAATGTATAAAATTGCCAAATCAAAAGAAAGGAGAACTCCATGCACAATAACAACTGAAAATATAAGAAAACGAAAGCATCATAAAGAAATACCAACTTTTGTGCTTGTCGTATGTTTAATGGTTTTCACACTTCCTACTACAGTTTGGTTAGCATACAAATTCTGCCTGTCACGCGATCCTCTATTGCTTAATATAAATGAAGTTCATCTTAATCTTTGGAGTCAGACTAGCAATGAATTCAACTTTAAATTGTCTTGTATTTTTCTGGAAAAATTCCATATTACGTCGTGAAGGAATAAAGATCGTGAAGAAACTACATTTTTGCGAAAGATGAATTTATTTGACAGTACGTAAATGAAATCAAACATAACTTAAATTTGTTTTCAAATATAAAGGGTGTATAAAAACTGAGCAGTTAGGAAAACCGCACTTAAGAGATCACTGGTGGAATAGTTGATTGGACTTCTAATGTTATATTTGCAAATAATAACTGTTTTTAGAGTAAGAATTGTGTTTCGAAGAAGCACTTTTCAAATAGCTTGTGCACTAAAATGACTTCCCTAAAAAACAATTGGCACGTGATGTTCAAGCTGACATAGTTTCGGGAAATTTGGCTAAAAGATACGTGAACTCTGGGCATTCAAATTGCAGAGTATTGTGCTTTTTTTCCTTTTTAAATGTCATTTCTTATCCTCATCAATTATTTATGTTTGAATTAGTTTAAGCTCACATTTATACATAATTGATGAGAATGATAAATTTATCTAAAAAAGAGAAATACAAAATAACCTGCGATTTGAAAGCTAAAAAATTTAGCTGCAATAGAGAATGTCTCGTATTGGAAAAAAAAATTCCGTCATGAAAATGTTGTTTAATTTAATCAGTAACTAATCCATATGTATGCATAATTTTCCGTGTTCTATTTCTTTGAGAGACTTTAGTACTAGCGCACTGTCTATGTTATAGGTAGTGTGTAACCACTCCTTTAACAGTAAAACATCAATCGAATATTTGCCATTCTATTTCTATTCGCCAAATATTATAAATTAGGGAAATATTTCTCAAAATCGTCTAAAATGCCATGACAAAATATACTCATCAAGAATATTCTGCGCTTTTTGTTGAGTAAATAATTATTGAATGTATTCAGCATCTATTCTTTTTTTTTATAGACGGGATTTGATTTTAATAAAATATTTCCTTTAGTAGCAAAACAACAATCGAATATTTGCCATTCAATACGCCGAACATTATAAACTAAGGAAATCTTTGCCAAAGCATTCAACACGTTATGACACATTATGCTTATCAAGAATATTCTGCGCTTAGCGCTGCTTGTGAAAAATTATTAAAATTGAATCTATTTAGCATTTATACTTTCTTCATAAAAGCAAGTTCATATTAATTCTTCCATTTAGCGTGTATTATTACGTTCTTTAATCTCCTTACCGTGTATTAACATATATATTTTCTTCCGTGCATATGCTGAATCAAGAATATATTTAACCAGGCAAGTGTGGATATCGAATTAAATATCGTTGGCGAAAGGTCATTTCTGAAACATCCACTGTCCTAAATGCAAGCGTTGCCCGACCAACCTATATAGGATGAGACGTTCAAAAGTTCAGTGATGACGATGCTTATATTTTTAATTAAAAAGAACTTCCTGGAAAATGCGAGGCAATTATAAAGAAAGATACTTATAGTGGCAGCTCATGTTTTTATTTGTCATATATAAAATATCTCAAAGGAAATCTTTGGCACTAAGTTTTGTTGGTGTTAGGGCTTATGCACGTTTTCATATGGAGGCAATGGTTAATTGCTGTCCTTCAAGCTAGTGTTCAATACAATATCTTTGACGGCCATATTTTCTCATGATTCAACAAAATAATTACCTACGTCATTGTCTTGAAAATGGAATCTACTCCTATGGTGTGCATATACAAATAATATTCGTGTAAACAATCAGCTATCAATACACGATAATTTAAAATTGACCGTTTTATATTTCTCTTAATGCAACTGAATATCTATAAAGATTAGCTAATCATATAAAGCTATAAAAATACATACCTGAAAGGTTTTTTAATCGTTTCAGGCGAAACAAAATTTTAGGAACTAAAATAAAAGAACAAAGGAATAAGTTATTAATAAAGATTTTATCAACTAAACGTTTCAAAAAACCATTGAATAATCCACAACAAAATTTTTGTTCAATAAAAAACCTTAGAAAATCTACAATCTTACCATATAACGTCAAGTAGTATAAGATCTGCATCTATTCCAGCCTTATAAGAAGGCAGACTGTTTCATCACTCCAGGTAAATCTTCCTTCAAGGAGCACACGAAACGATTGCATCAATTAAGATGATTGCACCGATTAAAATTATTGTATGAAAATTCGGCCTTAAACTTGTAGGACATGTTTCTGATCCCTTTATTGATGATTTAACAAATTTGCCACAACTAAAATATGTAATTGATCATTTGTCATATTTTTTTTTAAACACTGATGAGAAGAGTTAGATAAAATTTTAATTTCACTGTACGTACAGAAAAATCAATTAAAACTTATGTAAATATGATCTACTGATATTTTGCATGGTTGTAGCTGATCTCTTGCTCCATCTTTTATTCTACATGTTATATTGTACTATTCAGTCACAAATAATTTTACTCTCTAAACGAATTTGAACCAAGGAAGTAGAACTTCAGCAATGTCTACATATCGTGGTTTATTCATTAAAGAAAGATTTGATCATATCGTACTTCTTCCGATTTGAAAAATCTCCACTGATTTAAGATATTTGTGCTCTGCAACCTGACCTCCCATGATAACAAATGTATCTTCCGTTATAGCTGCACAAAATCTCCATATTTTCATTCATGGGGGGTAACATATTGATCTTACCTTCACTTACAGCTATACATGATAACATTGTTAAGGATTTCTCGATCATCGTAGCCTCCAAGAAGAACAACTTGATCTTTCCATTGAGCTGTTGCCATTCCAGCTAATGGATGAGGTAATGGAGGCATTGCTTTAATTTTAAGAGATCTTTGATCAGTCTTTGTCAAGCTAGAGAGAATTTTGTCTTCCTTTCCATATCCTCCAGAGACGAAAATTTCATCATTAATGATCTCAGCTCCATGGCTCAACCGTGATTCAGGCATATGACACAACTCTTTCAAAATATTTGATTTAATACCAGTAATCTGCAATTCACATATAAGATCACATGATGTTCCTTTATCGTCATTATATCCTCCTATGTAAAAAATGCTCTGTTTGTAAGCAACAGTTTGAGTGAAATGCTTATCTATATTCAACTTCTCAAAAATCTGAAAAATCCCAGCTATCATTTCCTCCATTTCTTTGGTGATTGTCGAAAGTGTTTGCTTAATATCTTTCATTTTCCATCATTTCTTTATGTACTTCGGCATATTGAAAATATAATTCGACAAGATTTGGATTTAATTCAATCCTGCCATGATGTTCTTTCTTATTCAATTGATTCACGTGTATTTAAGTCATTTGAAATAATATGGCTTATTTCATCCAACTCAGGTTCATGTCCAATCTTGTCCCGTTTGCTTTTCTCATGAAAATAATATTGCTTTGAGTAATATTGTAGGAACCCTTTAACATTCATAAATTCAGGAAACATTGACTGTCATAACAATTCTGCAGGGATATTTCGTCATCTTTTACGACGTTGCAGCGATTTGGATGGTCAGAGGTTTTGTTAACAGCGGTATTATTTGTCAAGTCTTCGTCTCTACATTCTTGATTATTTGGGCAATAAACCATTTGTATAAGTCTCCCAATTAATTCACAGGGCCAAAATCGTTGAAACGCTGACAATAAATTATATTGTCGTGAATTTTGAGCTAGGCAAGGGGACATGTTTGAAATTAGCAGCTTTCTCTCGATATTTGATAAACGGATGTTGACAGAGAATGACAAAACGTAATTTGCATTATAGTTTCGTTATTTCAACATCGACATATCACAAAACAAAGAAAAAAATCCGCTATTAAGATGCATGCTGTTCCATTAAGTAATTAAATTTATACACAAAATGTGTTTATATACAGTTGCTGAAAAGAAAAATTCTAAGTTTTAAGTACCTTATAGAAACTAGTGGCGGATTACTAATTACAAGGCCTGTAGACAAAGATAAAATTTTTCGTCTTTAAATCAGATAACTAATCCTCCGACTAAGTTCAGTTTTTAGATGGCATTTGAGTTCCTTGCGCTCCTTGCCTTTGCCTTTCCCAGCTCATTTTTGCAACTCAAAGTATCGACAACAAGAAATAAATTTAAAGCTCAAACTGGGAAGATCCACAACTTCATGAGTTCTGAGCGTCTGCATTTGAACAGTAGATCGTAAAGTTTTTAACAGCACAAATGGTGAAGTAAAGAACATTTGAGTATTACGCAGTGGATAAATTAAAAACTAACTATGTCTAGACACAACAGGCCTCTCGAAAGCCGCGGCCTGTAGGCTTGGCCTGATGAGTAATCTGCCACTGTTTAAGGTAATTACGGCAGCAAATTACTCGTAAAAATTTCTGAATTAATATTACTGTGCTGAGTCAACAACGCTGTAAAACTTTAATTAAGTTCATCCTTCCTCATTCTACACTTGAAATATTCTGTTGTCAAATGGGTTTTGAGGCAAGCACACCAGCACTTTTCTCTTTCGTAGCACTTTTCTTTGGTCACTAATTTATGAAAGCAAAAATTGACTCTTAAATCCCCTCTGGGTAACATCTTTCTTCCTTAGCCCTCTAGGACCCGGACCTTTTTCAAACGTTTGTACCCATTTCATTTGGTCATTGTTGCTGTGGTGCAACAACGTGCTCTTTAGGCTGCGTTTACACTATACCGGATTCGCTCATCACGACATCTTCATTTGCTTTAAAGTCTTAACTGTTCGGAGTAAAAGCTTATTAAGCTGATAGATTTAGTTTATTTGATTGTGATATTCGACGTTGAACAATTTCATTGCCTTTTAATATAAAGAATATACAACCTGCTACGACAGCAGGAATCTATTTCAGGTTGGTTTGCATTTTGCATCAATAATGTACGCAATAAACACCTTCAAACATTTAGTGTTATGTGCAAAGATATTTTTCTTTCTTTTTACCTCAACAATCGTATTTTCATACGAGTTCAGTGCGAAAAGTATTCGTGGAAAAAGTGAAGACGACAAGAAAAGTTTGTCAAATATTATTTAAGAAATAAAAGATGTTGACTGTGTCTGCAAAGGTTTTTTCGCAAACAGAATAGACCTTTGCATGGGAGAACTTAAAAGCATATAAATAACAATTAGAAACAAAAAAATTCAAAAAAAAGCGTTTTAATTTTTCCTCTATAACTTGTTCATGATTGATTTACAAATTCTCTTTAATTGATTGAATGATTTAATTGGTTAGTTTAAGATCAGCTTTGCACAGGATATGCAAACACAGCAATAGACCAATCAATCTATTGTGTCTATTTCATTGACATTATTGAAGTATCGTCGGATGTTCGCATATAACTCACCGTCTGTTGTACAAGTTACAGCAAATTCAGACAGACTACGTTGTTGAGCATTGTCGGGAACTTTAACTGTTTTCGTTTTCCTTTGTAGCTCTACCCATTCCATGTGAAAAATGGTGAGTAGCATCGCATGGTTTATGTATCCAAAAGGCTTTGGAATCGGCTTAAGATGCAACATTGGGATTGTCATCGGTATAAAGTGTCTTCTATTTGAAGGGCCAGACCTTTTTTTCCGCTCAAAATGTAACAGCTCTCATATATTGTATCGATCAATGATGTAGATTATCTAAGATACTTTCATAATGTATTCTAACTAGACATTTCCTTTCCCTTCCAAACGTAATCGTCAAATCTGTATTGATCAATTTACTTCCGTTCCTTAATTGCAACAAAACTAAATTTTTGCATGTTTGAACATAAAATCTCTTAATAATAAGTCCCAAGACTTTTATTATTTTACTTTAGTTAAGTAAATCGTTTGAAAATCTTTTAAGGACGATTACCATAATTTGCAGATGGTATCCACATGTGTACATCTCATATGAATGTAGACGCTTGGGTAGAAGTCTGATCTCTTTTTGCAACTTATTCTAATATCTTTTATATCGTACAAAATTACATTACACAGATGGTGTCAAGATTTCATTCGCTTTACTCTACGTCTGTACAGACTATGGACACTTTAATGTTCATTGTTTGGAACCTACTGTTAGAAGGACAGTAGTCAATAAAGCGGGGCAAACGTGAAGTAGAAGATTATTTGATCAGTTGAAAAAAATCACAATTTTGAGTAATTAATGGCAAGTTATCGATTCATTCGAAGTCGCCTAGTCAAGGAATACTTCAAACATATATAGTAAACTGTATTGCTTGTCTTCTTACCGTTGACAGGAAGTATATTCAAACAGTCGAATATTATTCTTTGGAAATGAGCACTTAAGTAAAAGACGGAAAAAACAACTTAAGTTTGCGGTCGGAATGATTCATTCAGTCCTTTCTTCGTTATTGTTGCATGCACCAAGCAAATAGAGGACGTGCTCCTACGCACGCAACACCAGTTTATGCTTCGTCATAAAATTCAAATTTCCGGAGACGCGATTATTTTGGGCTCGTGACTGGCACATGCCGTATTCTGTATTTTGTGATATTTGTTTAGCGATACATATATGAAGGAAAAGCATGTTTCTTAAAGACATGTTCTTGCACAAGATCATAAACATTGTCACCATAAGTAGCTATTGTTATGGTGATATAAGCTGATCAGTCATTCATGTAGATAATGGAAGGTGTTGTTAGCAAGTACTGGTCATTGGTAGATAAATATAAACTACATGCAATGCAGTTAAAGAGACTTGTAAATTAATGTAATGTTTTTGCTTGTATCTACATCATCAAACAACATGACTGATAATTAAAAATAATAATAATACCAGCAATATTGAAAAGAACTAAAAAAAACAGTTACAAATAAAACAAACACAAACAGTACTTGTTTCAAGTCTGTATTTATATTTTCCAGCAGATTTTACTCTGGCACTGCATATATCCGGAAATACATTAAAATTGAGTTCTTACGTTTGTTGGGATGATCGTATATGTCATCCAATGAAATTACAGAGTCAAGATTAAAGCCTATAGAGTTGGATTGCAAATAGTTTGAAAAGGAACATTTAAACTTTCACAAATTTTTGATTATCTGAGTGAAAAACGCTCCACAATACCCAATGCGACTAGTCTCAGTTTTGCAAAGTTTTTATCTCCTCATTTATCAATTAATAGCATTAAAATGACATATTTGTATCAAAATCACACTCTTCAGTTGCATGCACAAAGATCTTTAATCATGCTTCAAATCATGTCAAATCTCTTTAACGTGCAGCTAGATGTAGAAGGCAACAGGACGTTTCCATTTATTCGTGATATATGTATCAAACAAGAATGGTATAATAAGTAAAATTCGAAAATCATAAGTAGTGAAATAATTTTTCTTCGAAGCGTTGAGCATTTGAATATTATCATAAAGATAACTGAAAACATACTAGTGTATAGTCATCCATGTTTTACTACTGCTTTTGGAAGTTGTTCTGTTAATACGATACGAGCCCATGTTTTTACAGGGATTTAATGAGGAATCTTACATGGCATATTAAAACTAGTAAGAAGTTTCATATACTTAAATGGTAACTTTGTTGTGATATAGCACAGATCTGCAGCGTACATACATTAACATAGCACCAAATGAGTATTCACACTCTGCGAGTTGATGTCTATGGCCAAATTTAAGAAATGTAAATGTAAATGCCTATAACGAAAACGGTACGTCATGAACGAGTCTTGACGTGTAAAATCATTTGAACTATCAAATCTTGTGCTGGCTGGCTGCCTTCGAGATGCAACACCTTCATGTGCTCCTATCATTGCTTTATCTTTGCAAGGAATCTTCAGAAGTCTCAAACATAAGAAAGCATTGTGAAGATACTACACAATACAGACAAGGCGGAGCGTGGACGCAAACTAAGCCTCCACTCCTATTAGTGCAGGCATTGGCTAGTTTGCATAAAGATGGTATTTAAACAATTTATTGCAATTGACTTGTATCTGATCATAAAATTAGAGCTTGTTCATGTCTTTATAAACATATTCCTCGATACAAAATTTACCAATATTATCAAAATAACATGCTTGAGCATTACAAAGGAGATTTGAATAAATGAACAATGCAGTTACAAATTGTTGCCCATGCGAACAAAGCAGACACACAAACCAAATATTCAAGTGGTTGTCGAGCACCATATTCATCGAGCGTCGTAGCCAAAACCAACTCTCAACACGCCATTATAAATTCAAATTTAGTGCAAAGGAGAGTATAAAAAATCACGATAAGCAGAGAACCGACACACTTGGATGTCAGTTGTGTGTTCAGTTCACTTCAAGTTCAAACTTTGAGATTGAGCAACAATTATGAAGGCGATCGTACCAACTTTTTTCACAATCCTTTTACTTTGTTTGGCATGCGTGTTTGGTATATTTTACCAAAGGAGCAAAGCCTGCGTGGCAAGAAGGGTGCAACAAAATCCGTCCTTTATTTGAAAATAATATGAAAGAAAATGCATTTTTAATTTTTACTTGCTGTCGTGTCCACGTTTAGAATAATTGTTCGTATAATAACTTTAGTACAATGAGTCTTATCTGTTCGAGTTTTCTCTGATGTAGGTCTATGTAGTGGATTTAACATTTTACTATAGTTTTTCAAACAATTTAAAATCGTCATGCGTGCTTTGCTAATATTTAATTTTGTTTGGTAACTTCGTGTTTATACATGGGATAATACATCGTGTTATGCGTGTGAGTGTCATATTGTTTAAAAGCATGGCGTGAGATCTGGCATGGATGAGTAAATATTACTAAAACTAGAATTAAGAACAGTTTTCAAGATAGTATTTATTAAACACCTATGCAGCCCACGATGACTTCCTGCGCGTTCATTTCTCACGTTGATATGAAAGGCCAAAAAAGATTGCATTTTCTCTTCTAACATCCTCCACGGCCAATTTCATAATATACTCATGATCATTTTACTAATATAACATTTACGTTCCAGGTCATTTTATCCGTGACGAGGCTGAAGACGAAATTTTCTCCCAAGATGTACAGACAGGTTCATATTACTCTTTATTACATATCATAAGCATAATCAGGGAACATATCTAGGTAGCTACAAAATTCGGTCAATTTAAATTTACTTTGTAACTAAGACAATTTATGCTACAACATGGAGAGAGACTCCTAACTCCACTGCAGATATTTAAAACATGGCAAATCTCAGTCCCTCTTGTAATCAACAAATAGGGCACTGCATATTAAGCATGCGCTTTTGTCCTGTGAATTTTCAAAATTTAGCACTGGATTTCACATGTGAATGGCGTCTTCGTCACATAGCTATTGAACTCCTTCTATCGAAAAATTTTAGGGAGTACTTGCAGTGCAGTAAAAGCCAGAATAGATTGTGGTTACGTGGGAATAAAACAGTCGGAATGCGAACATAACAACTGTTGCTGGGATAGCAGCAAGCCAAAAGACTATTATTGTTTCTACAAAGGTAAACAAGTAACATTACAATACTATACACAATCCTTCATTGGGAAAACGAAACAAAAGGTTGTACCTGCCATGTCTTTGTTATAATAAATAAAGAAGCACGGCACAGCACTGTATGGTATTGTATATTGTAGAAGAAGAAAATACCAAAATTGGAAGTACATTAAGGCACATACATAAGTTAAATATACCCCTATTCAAGAACCGTGACGTTTTTGCACTAACTAGCGACACAAACCAAAATGGTCGTTTATAAACCCACTTTCGATTGAAAAGCAATTTAATTAACCTCTTTTTTGCTATGTTAAAGTGAAATTAAAACACCCATGTATTTTATTGCAAGTCTTTGTACAGGGTATTTATTATATTTTAGGCAGCGAGTGCAAATCGGTGGACCCGACGCAGCGATTAGATTGCGGTTACTATGGAATCAAGGAAAAGGAATGTTTGACAAAAGGCTGCTGTTGGGACAAAAGCTATGAAGGAGTTCCCTGGTGTTTTTACCAAAGTATACCAAAACACTTTATATAATTCCTTCTCATAAGTAAAATTCTTATTTACCTTGACAAGTCATAAAAACTTAATATCACTGTAATCTTCACATTGTTGCAAAGTTTTAAGAAGTGTTTTGCAAAACTTCGACCATTGCTGCTATAAATATTTCGACTATGGATTCACACACATATAGGTAGTGCTTGCGATGTTGTAAAACCACAAGACAGAATTGATTGCGGATACTTAGGAATAGATAAAAGCGAATGTGAAAAGAGAGAATGTTGCTGGGATAACAGCATACCTGGTGTCAACTACTGTTTTTACAAAGGTATAGAGTTTTCTATAACAGCCAGTGTTTCATGATTCACGAAGTAGTGTGTTTTCTTTTCATAATTCCTTCTGTTGAATCGTTAGAGAGACTACTCAAAACAAATGTTTGACAGCCTGTCATATAACGGTTGCACGAGTAACAAAATAACAAAATAACCGCATGCACAATAATAGCAGTTGACCAAGTGTTCATCATAATAACAATCCCAAGATGCAATTGAATTAATACTATCTAATAATGCTAAATATTCCATAACTTATGTCAACAAAGTCAAAACGTGAAACTAATTTTTCTCAAAATGTTTTGTAGGAAGTGTTTGAACGACGATTTCTGGTACAAGGAACGATGTAGTACATTAGTATTGTCAAATTAAATATGGTTGTTGTAGTTAAATATATTCTTTTACTGTGGCATTGTTGTCTTGCATTAAATTTGCTAGTGTACGAGGCATTTGTCTTTTGTGAGAAAGCACACGATTAATATAAACACACCACGTTTTATGCAGACAACAAGCATGAGAATTTTATCATAGCATGACTTCTTTGTTACACTGTAATGCAAATGCAATTTCATTGCGAGCACTGTTCATTCAAGCAATAAAACCAATCCAAACGTGAGCATTTTACGCGCCTTGTGAGTTTATTCTGTTGAATACATACATGGTAAGGTTTTATGTGCCTTTTTCCGTGAATCATATAGTTAGAGTTCACCCAGTTTGACTAAGAAGCTTTTAGACAAAAGATTTGAACGATTAACAACATCACTCGCTTATTTCTGAATATTTGCAAAGTTTCTTCTACTTGAACTCAAATATTAATTTGAAAGCTTAAACCATTACATTACCCACTCAAACCAAAAAGTAAAAACTGTTGCGTTTTCTTCAAATATATGAGCCTGCATTACGGTTTGCGTCTTACTGAAGTGCTATCATGACTTCATTTAGTATGACTTGTTTTTTTTCGATTTCTGAAGATCATATGTTACTATTTTATCAAATAAATGTTACTTAATTTACTCTTCAATTTCTACTTCTATAATGACATTGCTTTGTTGCTTAATCGAGGCTAAACTTATCTCACCCAAGTTTTTTTCAAATTGTTCTTTTACTGAACCAGACAGATAATCTACAAAACAGGCAATAAGATAATGTATGTAAGTTTACCATTGACAGTACTTTGATAAGATAACAAAATCAGAGCAGGGAAGTGGATTGGACGATTGAAACAATACAACGAATGCCAGTCTGGAAGGAAGTAGGAGCAGTTAAATTCAAAATGCGTGAAAAGGCAATTTTTAGTCAGAATATCATTTATTTTGTGCAAAAATCGTGAACTGACAAACGTAAATAATTGTTACACATTACATTAATGAGATTAAAGCTCCCATATATCTTCTAACATACGCGAAGGGGAAGAGATGGTGTTAACTTTTGAAAATTTTCAAGAAGCGTGTACCACAAAGATTTATAATATAGGGAGGCATCTCATTCGTAATCCGAACTTTGAAACACTTTGCAGCAAAGGTATGATAAGTTTAGTATTGAACAAGCACATAGTGCTGACAGTTTTCCATAAGCACTTTGAAAACTTTTTTTTAACTTTAGAGGAACGCCAGAAGAATTTATGAGGCTGTGTGTACATTAGGATAGCGTGCATTACACAATGCTAGTGATTTACAAGGAAAAACATTATTGCTCAAAATCATTACTTTAACTATGAAGCTCATAACAAAGCTCAATTTACAAAACTAATCATGTCTTACGTATGTTTGCAGCAATATTTGCATTGGAGACTAGCAAAGAAAAGTGCTAAGACAATATTGTAATATGTAAATAATCATTATAAAGGTTTGTTCCCAACTCTAGTTTATATCCACAAAAAAGGAAACTTGCATGTACGTGTTGCTGAGATTTAGGGTAAGAAAAAAACAAATTGATAACACTTTAACATTAAAAGGAAATGGACGCAAAGAAATGTTTAAAGCCGAATAGCAAATATCTGAATCGCGAATGACAACTGCTGCCTATCTTGACTTTGAATAAACAAGCTTTTTCATGTATCACAATGCCACTAGACCTTAAATTTGAAAAACCTCAAAATCGATAAAAGATGAGAGCTTTTCAATTAATTCCTGTTTTTCGAGGTTTTTCGAAGCTATTCAAAACGTTTGCTTTGTTATACGCATCCAGGAAGTCCTACACCAATAAATTTATAATCCTCACTTTTTAAGGTTTCACTAAAGCATTTAGTACCTTCATGTATTACCTCAATATCATTAATTTCAAAACCAATAAGTTTACAATTCTTATTTTCTAAAGCTGCATTAAGATCTTAATATTTGAAAAGCAAAAATTGCAACTTCATCTGTCATTTCTACATCCCCTACATACAGTTTTTTCAGCTTGCAATTTTTGCTTTTCAAAGCTTCGCTCAAATATTTGATAAAATATATGTAACAAAACTACCACTTATTGCTAATTTAGTCAGTCTACAATCTTCATTTTGTAAAGCTTCATTTATTTTTTTGGCATCTTCCTCAGTCAATTCAGCACAACTTATAAGCAAGTTTGTTAGTTTGCATTTCTCACCCTAAAGCTTTGCTGAGATGTTTCAGGAAATGATCTGTTCGTTGCGAAATGTGAATATTCACAGTGGTAAGTTTACAATTCTTACTTTCTAATGCTACACTAAGTTCTTTGGCACTTTCTTCAACGATGTCATTATGAACAATGATTAACTGTCATTATGAGCAATCTTTTTAGTTTGCAGTTCTCCTTTTTCAAAGCTTTACTAATATATTCAGCACAATGATCTGGTAAATTAGAACATTTAATTCTTAGAGAAGTAAGTTTACAGTTCTCTGATGCAAGAGCTTCACTAAAATCTTTCATACTTTCATTGGTAATTTGAAAGATGTTAACATCCAATTTCGTTAGTTTGCAGTTTTCACTTTTAAGGCTTTACTAAGGTATCTAATGCAAAGATCGGTTGTATAGCTACCAAGAATTTTTAGTTCAGTAATTTAACAACATGGATTACTTAAAGCTTCAGCAATGCATTTAGTAAAATGATCAGACATGTTATAATTATAGATGGTTAATTTAGTCAATTTGCAATCTTCGCTTTGCAAAGGTTCGCTAAGGTATTTCGCAAAGTTGTGTTCTAGTTTTGTGTTATAAATGCTCAATTCAGTAAGTTCACAATTTTTACTTTTTAAAGCTTCACTAAGAACCTCGACACCTCTAGTGGAAATTTTAGTTCTTACGTAAGTTAACTTGGTCAGCTTGCAATTTGAGCCCTTTAAAGCTTCACTCACATATTCGTTGCTTTTATTTGAAAGATTACTTCTACCAATCAACAATTCAGTAATTGAACAGTTTTCGCTTTGTAAAGCGTCGCTGAAATGCCTCATAAAATATCTAAAAAACACATTGTAAAAATGAAATCAATGATCTTAAATAATTAGTTGAGAATACGTATGCTTCTTTGGATCATTTGATCATAGCAAACAAAACAAATTTGTGCGAATTCCGGTGTTGGACAGCCACCTGAGATAAATAATGAAGAAAAACCTGTCATCTGAGACTGAGAGCAACTGCTTTGTTAAGCTTTCATGAAATGGGGAAAGAAAAATGGCTGATCGAGAAGTGCAAGAACCGCTCGATACTTTGAACTTAGGCAATAAAGTTTTAGTGAAAAGTCATATTTTCATGTAATAAAGATTTAGATCAAAACTAGTGATGAGAATTCCAAAGTACAAGTATGTTTCCATTAGAATTAATAAAATTAATAGCTACATTCATCAACGGTACAGCTTTGTTGGTGTTGAAATTTAAAAGTTAGCAAACAACCAAGTGCTACCATATTTAAAAATAATCAGTGTAATTCTAATCAGTGTATTTTTGAACAATTATGATTGTTGTAAGTGTTTTAAGTTATTGCACCAAATACCAGTTGCAGTCTTCTCAAGGACTCCATTTTGTACCTGACAGTTATAAATTTACTCATGAAAATCTAAGCAATAATTTTGGAATGATTGACTCCCTGAAAAATTGACAATTTTGGTAGACTTGTCACGCAACAAAAGCTAAATAATCGTTTCGAGTCTATGCTTAAGCCTTTATAAACTGTGATGGCAGACCTAAGAGAATTGTCCTCAAACTAGCCTTACCCATAAGAGCCTGGTCATGATATTGGTCTGAGAAGCCAGGAGAAGAACAGTCAAATAGACAGACACTTGAGTATAAAACAAAATAATATATCAAATATAGTTTCACAAATTATAATTTCATCTCAATTCTAAAATACATTGTCTTCATGGTAAGTAGTGTTTGTCTTAATACTAGGTACAATCGCCAAAGGCACAACATTTTCTCTCAGAGCTACAAATATTCATGACAATTTATATGAGTTTTGAAATGCACGACAACTTTAATAATTTACTATCTTTGTAGACAAGTCACACAGGAAGAGCTGAATGATAGAGTCACACTACATGCTTGATAAAGTATGAACTGTGATTCCAGTAAGGGCAATGGAGGATTGATAACTGGGATGCCTAAATTCATGTATTTTTGTTATGTAATCTCTAATGGCAATTGATTTAAATAGAAACTAAGACAGTAAAACAGGCATTTATAAATATTTGTTCCCTCTTACTAGTTATTATTAATCCTCGGCCACCCTTGTATTCGAGACCTGTGAGGTACTTGGCCTGAAACTAGCTTCACCGGTCATCAGAACCTGATCATTATAAAGATTAGTGAAGCTAGAAGAACAGTTAACTAGAAACATTGAAATTTGAGAAAACAACCTTCTGAATTAAATATACCTTTAACTCATATAGTAAAGAATTTCCATGATTATAACTGATTATAACACCGTCAATTATTATCTTCAAACACTTTGTACTGACAAAAGCATCTTAGCTTATTCAAAGAATGCCATCTGGTCCACGAACTTCAGTTGATGAGAAAATTATTGCCTGACTGACGCCACAAATCAAAATATGACATTGTTTTCATCATCGATTATAACCAACCATCTCACAGTATTCTAGACTTGAATATAAATGTAATACCAAAATCTCTGGAATAATATGAAAAGCCAGAAGCTTCGAATTACAAGCAAGTAAGTACAAAGTCATACATAGTAATACACGAACGAAAATAATCAACCGAACGATAATCAACGATAATGATCAATGAACAGTCACATGACACGAGCGAGCACCCTTCAGTATTTGACGATAAGTAACGATTGTCAAATTGCGATTTGCAGTTTTTCCGCCTTTTTTACTCTATCTCTTTTGAACTGTACCAACAAGTACAACTATAAAGTTTCATCCGCATCAAAAAAGGATTATGGACAATTGGGTTAAAGAAAAACTTAAAGAATGGAATCTTTCCTGCTTGAAAGATGTTTTTGAAGGTAAATAAATGCAGTGTCTATATTATTTAGTACTTAGCTTTATCTGTATTCTTTTGTTTTTGAGCTTTTTCTTCTGGAAACGGATGTTTTTCGAATTGCATTTTTTTAGAAAATATGATTGACGAGGAGGCTTTTCTCATTTTAAACGAAGAAACCTTGAAGGAGATGAAGATTCCTATTGGACCACGAATCAAACTATTGAATAAAATCAAATTTCAGGTATACCAATGCTATCTTAATTCTGAATTTGGACAATTGAATCAGTACACGAAAAGCATACCTAGCAACGCCATAGCAACCGTAATTTCAAAGAGAGTACAAACATCTAAAAGCAGTTTTTTATAGTTTCATTCACATATTTTAAAGAATATCAAATCGATTTTGGAAGAGTCCGAAGTTGGTGTTCAAGTGATTTGCGAACTGGATACGGATAAGTTAAGCAGAAAAAGCAGAATCAAGATGGTTCAGATACTAGTGGCTTACATAATTAATCAGTTTGGAGAAAGGTTTGTAAAAATATGAAGGACTAAATTCACCACTTTTACTGCAACATGCAAGTCTACCTATGATGTCATCCTAACAGTAAGAAATCGTGAAAATCGAAAATCAAAGAGTTGTACAAATTAACACAATGGTAAAATGAGATGTTAGCAATGAAGCATCGTTTATACTTTCTAGAAAAAGGTAAATTTTTTAGAGGAAAGAAGCAAAATTTTTCTATGAAATTATTATAATGTGAGATTGAAAATCCGAAATTTGACATTGCTTACATTTCCAATGACGTCATAAGTACACATGCACGCTACTGTAAAAGTTCTGAATTGTTCAACATACAAGTTAAAATTTAAATAATTCTAAAATACAGGCCTCATGCAGACATCAAAATCCAAATAGCAAAGGCAGCGGTAGAGCAGTTTCCTTTCCTTAAAGACGAAGAGGGTCAAGGATATGTACGCGTTTCTCCTTACGTTTAACTTTTGATTTGGAATCAAATGATGTATTTTACAAATGTTTGTTTCTTTCTTGTACGTGATCGCTTTTTCAATTTTTAGTAAGCTTGGTACACGCCAGAGAAGGGAATTTATTCGGCTACAGGGTGGTTGGAAGAACGGCTTAGAAATGTTAGAAGAAAGAGCATAAAACACCGTCAGACTGAACAAGAATTTTGCTCAACTTCAACTTCACTAAAACACTTGGAAAGATCTCTACCAGGCTAAAATCGTCAATTAAAGTTTATTTGATGGTGCTTGTAGAAAATTTGCTTTTTTTTTCTTAAAAAGAACCAATCTTAAATGAATCTGACCATGCTGGAATGAAGCAGTGGATGAAAGACAACTGGGAGCCTATCTCAACCCTAAAAAGTTATATGCAGAAGACCGTCTTAAATTGATCAGAATGAATTAGAAAAACGCCACAACTTATAATACGAAAAGATATGAAAGAATACCCTCGTCTTTTTGATGTCCCTGGTATGGTAAAAAAATTCTTAAACGTTCTTTCGTTATACATCATCTTGTACGGCTGACCAAATGTTTTTCAAAAATTTATTCAGGTTGAAATAGACTTTGCAACGTTGTATCTAGGTGTCGCGGATAATCTTTTTTTGCGATTTACACCAGAAACAATAGAGAAAATATTTTGTTACGCAGATACACAAACAGAAAAATGGATAAAATACTTGGATATTGCAACAAAAAACCTGAATTCCCGTAAAAATTGCAAAAACGGTTACATGATGCATGAAACATATGTGATACACAGGGGCGGATCTAGGGGTAGGCACCATAGGCAAGTGCCTATGGTGAAATTACCAAAATATACTTCGACTTAGATTCGATACGAATTTATCGAATTATGAAACTATGAATAGCACTTTATCGCAGTCAAATCATCTGACTTTTGTTTAGAAATGTTGTGCAATTAAATGACGTAATTTTGATATGAATCGTAGTCCAGATGCGTATGATTATCTATAAAGCTCCGTGTCGTTAGGCAAAGCAGCCATTTTGCCTAAGTCAAGAAGGCGATCTAGCCATTTGATTGGTTGTTAGCAATTTGCCTAAACAAGATGAATTTGCCTAACTTGACATCGTGTATAGGTATTCTGATTGGGCAATTTTTGCAACCGTATGCTTTCATTGGTCAATTTTTTGCCTAACTTGAGCAATTCCAACCAATCATTGCTGTTGATAAGCATAGTTGAGCTAGGCAAATTAGGCAATTGAAAATTAACATACACTCGTATTGTTTCTGAACAGCCTCTGTGCTCAGTTTACGGTTTTGTGATATTTTATAATGTCTTCATTGTGTTGTGGTAATTTATACGAGACTGCTCAGTCTGCGTTGGCCAAAAACGATTTAAAATGCCTTAATGAGCTTTATTCTCGTTTATTGGTCGACGTTCGACCTATGTTTACTAACGAGCAGCTGTTAGATAGAATTTATGACCCCGACCATACTCTGTGTCGAAATTTTGGAGCTGAAATATATGTGCCAAAGCACGCTCATGACGGAAAGACTTGTACTGCAATAAGGTAAATATATTATAATTATATATATCGTATTGTAGTATTTATATATACGTGTAAAATGGTTAAATCTCAATTTCGCTAGGCTATATCTTTGTCTACAGTCAGCAATTCATTCATACAATGCAATCAATCTACCAAACAAAATATTAATTTCTTTTCTTGAATATTTTTTAAGATCTGAAGCTTCTGGCAATTGCCTCTACAGTTCAGCTTCCCTAGTTCTGGTAGGTAACAATGCATTGGTCCCTACTTTGCGAATTTTAACATCGCTTGAGCTATTTATTCATGCTGCTTTTATGCTCAACACCCATGCTTTTGTCTGTTATAAGTGAGCACAGTGATTACTTTGCCCAAAGCTTAAACAATCTTTTGCCTTTGTCAGTGTCTAAAGAATGTTTAGACACTGGATATACAACAGATGAACTGGTAAAACAGGAGGCTATTTTAAATTGTAATGACCAGAAATGGTCATCTTTTCTTTGTATTTTGGGCCTATCTTCTGTTTTAGGTAGAAAAATTCATACTTTTTATCCTGATTCTGGTGAAAGTAGATATAAATTGTTATTTAATCGTATTGTTCAGCCCCGTTATTAAGCCAAAGAGGTTTGGATGCTATTAATATTTTGTTTTGTCATGAAGGATCTGTACAACCAGGTGAGACTTTTCAGTCTAATCATTTTGTGCCTCTCATTTTCCATGCCCACAGGTTGAAGCGAAAATTGTCTAATTCCTGTACACAGTCTAATTCTAGCAGCTCAACAACAGAGAAACGAAAATTTGTCAAAATTTTTCCAAATATTGCACCAAAACAGTTGACATTTCAAATTTTTTACTTCAACTAATAGGCCTGCTGCCCAACCAACTTTTAAAGGATGCCCAATGAGAGTTTTTCTTCTGCTGCAGCTCTTGCTCAGACATTAAATAAAGCCAATAGTCTTTTGCTTCACACATCATCCCAGGAACTATTGCCTGGTATTCCAACTTCTGGTGATATGCAACCTGCTGTTTTAACCCATAATTTTGATGTTTCCTTGTATAGGGAGAAAGTTAAGGGTATGGATAATTCTGAAATATGTCATTTGATAAAAAATGTATATAAACCAGATAAAAAGTATCATTTTCCTAAATCTAATGGCAGATCATTTAGGCATGATTGGCTAGACCAGCATGAATGGCTTTGCTATTCACCTTCACAAAATGGTGCGTATTGTCTATCGTGTGTTGTTTGGCAATAGATTCCCAGGCAAGGCCAGTAAAGTAAAAAGTTGTTTACTGAACCTCTTCAAGATTGGAAGAATGCTAAATGCTCTTTCACTCAACATGCTGGAAAAAGTAAAGGGAGGAAGTCGGTTTGCATGCATCCACATCACCAATTTTGATGCTTTGCGTTCCCAAATATCAGGTACTCTGCAGCCTATCGAGATGATCATGGATGCTGGTATCAAGAAAGAAATAGAACAGAATAGGGAAATACTATCTCCAATTATTGATTCTGTCATTTTTTGTGGACGTCTAGGTTTACCTCTTCGTGGGCATCGTGATGATTCCAAGTATCACCCTACTGTTGGTTGTTATTCATCTGGAGGGGTTGGTAATTTCATTGAAACACTCAATTATGGAGTTAGGAGAGGGGATAAAGTTTTAGAAAATCATTTAAAGAATTGTGGTAAGAATAGAAGTTATATTTCTAAAACAAGTCAAAATAAAATCATTAAATGTTGTGGCCAGGTAATCAGTAATCAGATTATTTCTGATATCAAAAAGTAAGTTTTTTCTGTTATTGCTGATGAAGCATCTGATTCTTCACATAAAGAACAAATGTCTCTTGTTTTGCGCTTTGTTGATACCGATATGAATATCAGGGAAGAATTCATTTCATTTCTTTTTGTAAGTGGGGACTAAGTGGTGCTCAACTTGCCAAGCTACTTTTAGAGGCTCTAAAGGAACTGACTTTATCAATAGATGATTGTAGGGGGCAAGGTTATGATGGGGCTGGTTCAGTTGCTGGTTGCACTAATGGTCTAGCAGCTCAAATTTTAAAGCTTAACCCAAAGGCTCTTTATACACACTGCTATAGTCATAGGTTAAACTTATCCATTTGCGATTCTTTGAGTATACGTGTTGTCAATGATATGTTGAAACATGTTAACAATGCCACTAATTTTATTAAAATTTCCCAAACTCGCAATATTCCCTTTGAAAACATATACGTAATTCAGAAACAAACTCGAAAAGACTAGATTAACAGACGTTTGCAAAACTAGATGGGTAGAACGTATCGAAGGTTTAGATACATTCCAAGAGCTTTTGTACCTGTATACACCACCCTTAACGATATGTCTGAAAATCTAGATGGTGAGTTCAAACCGTCGCTTCAGTCTGATGCCTCATCTTTGTTTCAACTTATTGACAGGTTTGATTTCGTCGTTGCTTTAGTTATCACGAGAAATATTCTTGATTCAACTCTTCCAGTAACACAGTTATTACAGGGTAAGAGTATCGATATAATGGATGGTATTCATTTAATTTCAACTTTGAAAACTGAGGTGGTGAACATGAGGAATTCCTCTGATTTTATCATGACACCTGGTATGACGAAGCGCTTGAACTGGCAGCAAAAGTTGGCATTGAAGAATGGAAACCAAGAACAGTGCGCAAACAAACGACCAGGGAAAATATTCCCCACACAACCATTTCTGAGTATTATAAACGTGCAATTACTCTTCCTCTACTAGATCATTTGCAATCTTCTTTAGAATCACGATTCGACCTTGAGAGTGTGAATGTCTATAAAGGCCTTAGCATTGTACCGACGAAAATGATGTCCATGACAAGAGATGGGGTGGATTGGAAAGAGCCATTCAAAACTGTGGCTAACTTTTATTATGATGATTTGCCAAATCCTTTGGCCTTAGATGCTGAACTTAGGTTGTGGTACACTTATTGGGAGACCCACTGCGGCCTCCTTCCTGATAACATTGCCCAGACTTTAAAATCTGTTCATTTCGCCGGATTTGAAAACATTAAAATTTTACTACGTATTTTAGGAACGCTCCCCATTACCTCTTGTGAATGTGAACGATCTATTTCTTCCCTTAGGACACTTAAAAACTATCAGCGAAGTACCATGGTTGGGGAACGCTTAAATGGTTTGGCCTTGATGCAAATTCATCAGGAAATTGTACCAGATATTGGTGAGGTTATTAATACTTTTGCTGTTGGAAATACAAGGCTAAAATTTGCATGAATTTATTCATATCCTAGTTTTTTATTTTGTTGAAATGTCCATATGTTAACCATTTATTGTGCGTTGTACACAATAGTAACGTCAATAGAATTTGCATCAAACTAATAGCTCGCCCGATAAAGGTTTTTTTCCCTATATACATTCCAATCTTAAAACTGCTGAGTACGTGTATGGTACTCGGCCGTTGTCGACATAAATTTACTTTCACAAAATTGTTAAGCATAAATAGAATAATTTTTCCTTACACCAAATTTTAGTCTTCACAAAGACTCTTTATACAAAGCTCTATTTTGACTATTACATTACATTTACATTCTGCTCATTTGTTGGCAAATGAGAGTGCACACAGGTGGGGGTAAAGGGTTGGAATTGACTGGGATGGTGTAAGAAACTGAGCAATCTTACATCCATGAAATGTCCCACATAGTCACCCATTTCTAACCAAACTCCTTTTGCTATTTGCTAAAGGTGTGAAAGGCGAGTTTCTGGCGCCTTCAAAAACCAGAGTGCTCATTTTTAGGTGGGGGGTAAAGGGTTGGAATTGACTGGGATGGTGTGAAAAATTGAGCAATATCACATCCATGAAATATCCCATATAGTCACCCATTTCTAACCAAACTCCTTTTCAAAGGTGTGTAGGCGAACTTCTGGCGCCATAACCAGTCTGCTTAATTCGGCTCTCACAGGGCTGTCCATGCCGGATCACGATTTTTTGTTTTGCGTTAAAGTGTTCCTAGGCATGCTGATGAGCCCTGATATGGGGCGAAACAGTCTTGTGTGCATTCAATATTCTGAATAGTGAAAATCAACGACCTTGTGATATGTAAGTATAAATATACAATGTTTTTATGTATTTATACGATTGAGATCTACAAGATTCTGCATAGCTGAATGATTAGACTGTTTGATTTAAACAATTTATCGAAAGCATAAATAGTGTAGTATGTTTTGCAAAGTATGACGTCATAGGTTTAGCACTGAATGACGTCATAATGTTTTGCCTATGGTATCCAAAATCCTAGATCCGCCCCTGGTGATACATGAAATACTTTCTTCATCTAAGCTCCAAAAACACTTTTATTTATAAACTACCTTATAGATGAAGAGAAAAGAAATGCTGCGATTGGTCTCCTTCCATGTGTTTTTCCTACTGGAAGAAAGAATAAAAAGAGGTGTACAACTGATAAAGCATTATGGGCTTTTATCGATTGCCAAACGGTATCCATTAAAAATGTTTTCATAACTTATTCACAGTACCTAATTATACAAATTTGTCAAAAAAGCACGGGCGTCAATCCATTGTTAATTGAAGGGGACCATATTCTTATATTCTGTCGTGCCATCCTGATTTCTTTTGAAAGGGAAATTGTTTTGAAAAGAAATTAGACTGGTGTATGAGTACATGAATATACAAAAGAATGTTTTTTTGCAGTGCGGTGTTTGAAATTAAATGTAGATATGATCTTCGCACTTTGTTGTACAATTAAAGCAATTGTCTCATGAACCTGAAAAATTCAGGTGACTCAACGGGATTCAAACCCATGAACTCTGCGGTGCCGGTGCAGTGCTCTGACCAACTGGGCTATGAAGTCACACAGTGGTGAGCAAGTCAATTTTGTTGGGTTCATGTTTTCTCGTGAAAGGAATGTCATACGAAAGAATGTTTTCATGCAGTGCGGTGTTTGAAATTAAGTGTAGATATGATCTTCGTACTTTGTAGGACAATTTAACAATTGTCTCATGAACCTGAAAAATTCAAGTGATTCAACGGGATTCGAACCCATGACCTGAATTCATCACCTGAATTTTTCAGGTTCATGAGACAATTGCTTAATTTGTCCAACAAAGTGCGAAGATCATATCTACATTTAAGTACATGAATATGTTTGTTCCCCCGCATTGAAGCGAGACTGCTACCATTGCAAAAAAAGATATAACAAAACCATACATTATTGATTTTTGGTAGTTTATAGCATTTTCTCGTGCTGTTGTCAGTAAAATGTTTGAAAACATGAACATTTTTTTCCCTGAGAAAGTTTTCCTTAAGTCATATGAAACAGTGACAAAAATCAATTATTTTAAAAAAGACGAAAATCAATATATATGCATGGACTGTTTTCCACAAAATGCTACATCATCACCATTTTCAAAAATTTTGGTACCCGCTGTGCTAGAGAACAATAAAGTGGCAAAATCACTAAAAATTTGACTTAGTTTTTGATTTTATTTTTTCTCAGCATTTCTTCTAAAAGTAGCTATATATTGTCACTTTTAGACACACCATATAAGTAGTCGCATAATAAACTCGTGTATTTGATGCAAAGTCTCTAGTCTACTGCTTAATTATTTTTAGGTCGGTACAAACATACCTAAATATTTAGAAACAGCCTCAAGATGGCCATTTGTTTTAGCAATTGGTAGTCGATGCAACCCAACGCAAAGTGTTCGTTATAATCGAAAACCAGGGCTTAGAGCAGCCTAATCATGTGAGGGCAATAGATGTTTGCTTTAAACTATTTTACGTACTTGATGTTAATTACCCATGGCAGAGCTGTTCGTCGTGGGAATTTGTACAAAAGTTTTTGTATGGCATTGAGGACCATGGAAAACAGATGACTACACCTGCTGTTGTTGCAGTGAGAACAGCATAAAGTAATCAGACCATTGACGCTGAAAATATATTGATATAAATCTAAATTTCTCCAGCTATTGCATGTACCTGTAGTTAATATACATGATACTTGTCTTCTTCTGTATGTAGTTTTTACTAAATGTAAGTTGTGTCCGTGCAACGTTTTTCTTAAATAAATATACTTTTTGAGCAAAAATATACTCTCGCAATGAATCACTAAGAATCGCACAGGAATTTAACTAGGTAACTAGTCAATTTTAACTGAGAAAAGTGTCAAAATTTTAACATTAGGTCGTGGTTGAATTCAACCAGAATAAGGGTTAATTAATTTAACCCAGATTCCTTGTTAAAATAACCAGGATTGCGTTGGTCCCATTTGGAATACTTTCCTGGTTAAGATTTAACCACATCCTGCTTATTTTTAACCAGGATGTTTTTAGAGTGTACTTAATCTCTTTGTACAGTGACAGAAGGAAACAAAAACGAAAGTGTAATAGGTATGTTTTGTGAGCTACATTTTTCAGTTTAATCATTTGTTGTTCTTACACTTAAATTACTTGCAGAAGTGGAGGATGCTACTACAAACCATCGAAATAGACTGCAAAAAAATCATGTGGTCATCGTATGGCATCTCTACCAATTCTCATACCACAAAAAAAACTTCCAGTAGTGCCAGTACAATCATATTGAAATTGGCAATGAAATATAATTAAACAACAAAGAAATAAGCATGGCAACCCTATTCTGTACTGCAAACTGTAAAATGCTATTATATTTTGAAATGTTAGGTTTTACAGTGAAAACATTCAAATGCATTTGAAGTCTGCAATAGACAATGTTTTCCAATTGCAGCACATGAAGAAAAAGGCACTACTAGTGTAGTTGGGACTGGTGTTGGTCCATCCAAAAGTTTATTACACTTTTATTATTCTACAGATAGAAGAAACAAATTTTATTTTGTGGTGTAAAATATTGCAATTCATTAAAGACTGCTGTAGTAACTTCTATTTTAATAGACAATATTTTCCAATTGCAGCACATAAAGAAGAGCATGCAATTATGGAGAGAGGTGGTGGCCCAGCCAAAACTATGATTTCAATTAGTTAAATACTTTGTAGTAAGAATTACATTTTTTTTCAATTTCCATAGGCAGATGTCAGAAGTGTGGTCTTTTTGGGCACCACATAGCCTAATGCAGAGCAAGTAGGCTCACATTTTTGTAGTATAGACTCTTGTTTTTAATATAAAAATCTGAAACATTAATACTTTTTAGGAATGATGTGTCGCTATTGCAAAAGAAATGGGCATGTTAAAGAAATGTGCCCTATTTATACAGGAAAATTTTGTCTTCTCAAAAAAGAGTAACCAATGTTTTTAACAGTTGCCAATTTAAAGGCAAATTAATATAGTTTGTTGAAACACATAGTTAATCTGCTTATTATATTACATTAAACATTACAATTTATCTTATTCATCTTTCTACATAGTTCTTTTGATATATATTGGATTCATTTCTACTTTGGCAAGTTCATTTTATTTTTTAATTTCCTTTGAATGTACTTGGTACAACTGCTTTAACAGTATCCTGTTATAATAAGATACAGACCAACTTTCACACAACATTTATACATACATATTATTAAGTTTGAAAACTTTTATTTGGAGAAACTTTTATCTTTTATACATACATATTATTATATGGATTGCTTTTATCTTTTTGCAGAAATTCACAATTTTCACCATATAGTTGAATACAGACAAGCAATATATCGCATGAAACTGATATTCACTTAATAAATCTAAAAGAAAATTTAAGTATAGAGTAAGTTTATGGGTTTCTTGAGGCTAATATCCGTTCAAGGCACCTAGTTTTTGTTCGCATTATAGTTCCCTACAGTGCTCGCACTCAAAATAAGTTATCTCGCGAGAGCAATGGTTTTAGTTTATAAAAACCTCTCATGAGCCATTTGATAGGAAGTATTTGCCCAAATTTTAAATTATGACCAATCAATTTAATCAAGAAAGGCAGTCAAATGAAAATATTTACCAACATTTGTAGTTAAGGTGAGAATTGGTGTTTTTGAAAAACGTTAAATATTGACATCTTTGATTTTCGCAGGTTTTAATCACCAGCTAAATCTCAAAATTTAAAACAACTTTACTGATTGCTATCAAAAATATTCAAAGTTTCTTTCCTTGAATTATATTCGTAACATCAATTTACATGTACCGTGATAATTCAACGCCATGTTTTTGCAAAATCTTATAAATCAGGAGAGAGTGAATATTAAAAAAAATTTTAAAGTGGATGTTTTCAACGGGTTCAGGTCCTTTTTCCCCTCCAGGATTTACAGAACTCAATGGTTGATTCTGATATCGAGACTTATTCAGATCCAAATCAATGTCATTAGCATAAGCAAAGCTGAGGTGGATAACATAATTAGCATTGACCTACGTCTGAATATTTTTTAGGGGCCAATTACATGGAGAAATTTCAGCCCGGGTTGAGTTTCAGCCCAGCCAACCGTTATAATATGTTATAATATATATCCTATCAAAATAGGCCAACCGTTATAATATGTTATAATATCCTTACAAAATAGCGTACGCGATTACAAGAGAGCAATTCGATGTACATCAACTTCAAATACTACAAATAATATTACACTAGTAGGCAGATACTGACAGTAAAATAACTATGAACGTAAAGCGTCTGAGCAGATATTACATACGTGTTTTCACACTTTTAATATATAATTTCAAATTTACATTGTTTAAAACCCTTACAACTATATGTAACTATTTATTCTTGTTACATTCTATTGCTTTTATTAATAAAAAATGAGATATTGGTTTACCAAAAGACATGCATCTAAACCAATTCCAATTAACCGAAAAATACCGTAAATCGCTTTTTTTCTTTTGAAACTTTTACAATTAACAACACTTCATAACAACTTTTTTCATCCAGTTTGCAGTGATAATAACTTGAGTGTGCAATCAAGTGTGTATGCATGCATATAGAACTAAATATTTTCTTATTTTACTAAAGATTTACTAAAGATTAGCTTATCAAATTACTTACTGCATTCAAAATTATTTGCTCATTTATATACTGTTCAAGATAATATTTTTAAACCTGCAACTCGTAATTTTTTGGTGTAACCGCGTTTTTTCCTGCGACCAAGGGTCATTATAAACAGATTTGTTGTGAACTGACGGAAAAAAAGATTGAACAAACTTGAAATAATCGAATTACTTCGTGACATAAATGTGATATTTGTCGTTGCATGCGAACTATCTTTCCCTGCTGATTGTTTGCAACAGTATATATTGAGCGTTGGGAATTGTACTTTAAGTATATAATAAGGTAAAATTCCAAGAAAAAATTAGTGTCTGCGTTTCAAGCGTATTATTTACAAATGTCGCGCTGAATAGCTTTAAACGTCCATCTCTTAAGAAAAAAAGAAACTTTGACCATAGTTTGCCTACTTTCAGCTAGAGTTTGGTGCAAAATATGCTTGAAATTGGTAGTCGTAGTAATAGGTCTATACACCAAGCAATGTACAATGCAGAAAAACTGTTGTCATTAAGAAACTTAAAGGACCTAATGTTCAACTGCCAAGGATAGATTCCTCAGGGAAGGAAAACTGCAATTTCAAATAAAGCACCATCATACATCTGAATTATTGGGATTCAATGAAAGCCTCAATGATGATGGAATATATACTATTCGATTTTTACCCCTTCGGAATCGTGAAAAAATTATTAATATAGGTAAAGTCCATAGAGCAAAATTGAGCTTTCCAAGTAGGCGAGGTATAACTATTAGAAAGAAATCGACAAGTCATCATAAACGGAACAGTGCTTAAACAAGGTTTAATATACAAAGCCGGAGAAAAGCTGCAGCTTGTCTTTAGAAAAGTTCATTATTTCAATAAAACTTTCAAACTCGAGACGTCAAGAAAATAAAAAAAATCTTCATACAATTAAGCTATATTACAATTTCAAAGCCAAAATATTAAATTTAGTTTGTTTGCTCACTGAAACAAATCTATCATTAATAAAGTTTTTACAAAATCAAAAAATTTAGAAATCACAGAATTGAAATTTTTCCATTGAACGTGACCAAAAAACGAAATTAACTGCACTATAAAAATACCGTTTCAGAAACTGTCTAAGCTAATTGTTTGGTATAGGTGACATGCATTTTTGTTTCTTTAAAAATCAGATTATAGGATTGAATTTTTGTGTCCCAGTGTTGCCAAATTGCAACATCAAAGGTAGCACTTCAAAGCATCAAAAATTCAAAGGACCAAGAACTTGGGTAGTAAAGAATTGAATCATAAAATCAAATAGCAAAGCTTGGCAAACGCTTGTTAGCTATGTAAATTAAAATAAAAAATAATAAAAACATAAATTCGTAAAAGCACTATTGCTAATGTGCATTTAATGTAGACCACAAATTTTTTGAAAATAGACATGTTTCGACATCTCATGATGGCATCTTCATTATGAGTGATTAATTACATTATTAATACAAAGTTTAGATAAAAGTAACATAATACAGTAACATAAATATACAAATAGGGATAAATTATAACTATAATAAGGAAATGAGATAAATGAATTGGGAGCGTGTAACCAACTAAATATTGTGTTGAATCTAAAAACTTGAACATTGAGGTCAGAGTTAGTTATGTTAATGTGAAGTGCTTCTTTGGTATTAAGGGAGAATGATCAAGGTGTCTGCGGGGTCTATGATTTTGAAGCATAAGGGCAAATACTTTGTTTTAAATGAATGAAATTTAAAAGGGTGTCGGTTGATATGATTTTGTCTGTTGTGGTATTTTCCCTGATTCTGGGGAATAAATGGCTCAAAGTTTCGCCAATATATCCGGAATTACATCCCGCGTTATTGAATAACTATTCATATACCACCATTGATTTAACTGACAAACCAAGTTATTTTCAGAGACTATAGCAATCATACATGCGTGATAGGAAATTTACGTAAAAAGCTTAAAATTCTCATTATTAAAAGCAACGCAAAGATATTGAGCAAATTGATCTGTCAAATTGTTATGACGAATATTCAATTTTAACAGTTTACAATTTTCATTTTTTAAAGCTTGACTAAGATATTTTGCTCCTTTATCTTGAAGTGAATTTACACTAATACACAATGCAATTAATTTACAATTTTCACTTTGCAACGCTTCACTAAGATATTTTGCACCATTATCAGCTATGTTGTTCTCACTAATATACAAGTCTGTTAGTTGGCAATTTGCACTTTTTAAAGCTTTACAAAGATGCTTGACACCTTCGCTGGTTATTCTATTTTTACTGAGAAACAATTTGGTAAGTTTACATTTCCCACTTTCTAAAGATATTCCAAGTTCTTCTGCAACCTGATCTGACAATTTACTATCACACATATGCAATTCAGTTAGGTTACAATTCTCATTTTTTATAGCTTGACAAATATCTTTTGCACCTTTATCTGTTACTTCGTTATTGCTTATATCTAATTTATTAAGTTTACAATGTTTTGTTTTTAAGGCTTCACTCACATAATTTGCACCTTCATCTGTTACTTTGTTATCACTTATATTTAACGCATTGAGTTTACATCGATCACTTTTCAAAGCTTTACTAAGATCTTTTAAGCCTTGATCAGTTAGCTCATTATCATAAATAATTAATTTAACTAGCTTACAGTTCTCGTTTATCAAAGCTTCGCTAATATATTTTGCACATTGATTTGTTAGTTTGTCACCATTTATGCACAATTCAGTAAGCTTACAGTTCTCACTCTTCAAAGCTTCACTAAGATACTTCCAAAAATGATAATTTAGCTTACATGATAAAAACTGTAAAGAAATTAAGTCACTCGCTATCATGTTTGACAAAAAAAGCTTCATTCTAAGACAGCTATGATTATCAAGGAACTTGCAAAAACTAAACCTGAGTTTAGTTATGTGTATGCATTCTGATAAAAATTCAAAAAGTGAGTTAGAATCAACAGGTGTAAATGAAACATTAGCAATAGTTATTCTTCTACAACTACTTGACACGGCACTCTCTAGTGCCTTGCAAGCCGATTTAATTATATTTCTATCTTGCAGCTCGTACAAACACTTGACACCTAGTAAACCGAGTGTTTGATTTCTTTCGTTAAGAGTCAGCTGAGTGATCCACGTTTTAAGTCTACAAACGTAAAAAATACGTAAAAAATTTCTTTTAAAGTACTCTAGAAAAAATTTCCTTGCCAACTGAACTTTTTAAGGCAATGGAAAAGCAATCGTAAAGCAAATGAAAAACTATGTATTTTTCAAAGCAATGTGCAAAAAATGTTGATTATCGTCGACAGCATAATTAATCGCTCATGAAAGAAATCTTTAATTCAAAATCATACCTTTTTTCAACATCATTTACAGCTTGGATATCCATGATGTTTCCTTTTCTCTTAACGTCCCCCATTAAACCAGCAATAAACTCTATCACTAGATGCCACTTAGGATCTTTAACATGATCGTCCAAAAACTTTCCAACTTTTTGCAAGTCACCAATAATAAACCAGGCAGCCAAAAATTCTTGAAGTGTCAAATGTAAAAAACAGTAAAGATCACGTCGTTTATCTGGTATCTGATGAAATAGGCCACAGTTGGCCAAGTTAGGAAACTCAGCGAGACTAGGTTCATCAAAAATCAACTTCCCTGCGTCAATTCCTTTTTTTGCTAGACTTTTCATTTTTTGTATGTCCTCCCCAAGTTCTTTAGGTAAATCTTTGATAAGATAACCTCTGTTAGGTTTGGGGATCAATCCAGCTTTACAACGAGGATGGTGACGCCATAGTAAGATTTTCACTGCTCTTTTGTATAATTCAGTGGTAGTTTTCGGAATATCCTTTGAGTTATTGATAAAACATTCTTTCAACGTTAGACAGATGATGTAAGTGTTGACAGGAATATAACACAAACTACGCAGTTCGTGAGAACTTTTGATATAATTTAAAATCAGCTCCATAGTGTTTTTATCTTCTCCACAAAACCTGTCAACGTATTCGATAATTTGGTCCTCGAAAAAGCCCAAGATCTCGACAGTTCTGTCAAACTTTAAAGACTTAAATGCAAATTCAGCTGTGGGTCGTGATGTTATTAGAACTGTGGCATTACGGAGCAATTTATTTTCGACTAGCATACTTAACAAGGTAAATGCTGGCAATTTTGCATCAGCACACACTGAGCCAACAAATCTAAGACGTTCATTGTTCAGAGGGAGCTCATCAAGCCCGTCAAAAATAAGAATAATTCTATCAGGATTTGACTGAATAAAATCATAGATTTGTGCAAACTGTTCATTCGACAATCCATCACAATTACTCAGCATATCTTTGATAGTAATAAGATTATCGTATGCAATTGTACGACAACGAATTAGAAGCGCGAGTTTATCATGCCAAAAATCATCTGAACTCCTTTTCCATTCATATATAAGTTTTTTTGCCAACATAGTTTTACCAATTCCTGGCCTTCCAATAACCAAAATAGATCGCGGAAACGATTGCTCTGTTTTTTTCCAACTTGGTTTGAAAATTTCTGTCACTTTCGTCAGTTTTTTAGCATCTTCGTGAATTTTAAGATGACAATTAAATATTTCGTGCCTCTTGAATGTTTCTGGATAAGCATTTTCTAGCTGTCTTTCAGCTTGCATTATAACGTTAACATAAATGTCATCGAACTTTCTCCAATAGTTTTCATCATCACCATAGTCGTCGCGTATTTCAAATATTCTGTACGTGTAAAAATCGTTTTTGATCTTTTCCAACCATTTTCTAATAACTTCACGTTTTTTCATTAAATAAACAGTACAAAATTCTCTGTCTTTTGTAAATGAATTGTCACTGAAAGAAGCATACGCCAGGTAACATAACTCTACAGTTGTTATTGTCATGACAATGAAATCAACAGACGCAATAACCAGGACTAAATTTTCACTTTTACCACCGTTAGAATTTGTGCAATTAAGTGTTGTTACGTTGTATGAAGTGGGAAGACTGGGAGGCCAAAAGCAAGAGTATTCGATGGGATATTTACTTGAGAAAAATATAACAGCAAATATAGACAACATAACAAGACGAGCAATCAAATAAGCGATGTAAAAAAAAAACAGGAAAGCACAGCCATTACAAACATCAGACATAGAATCATGATGGTAATATTTTGAGAGTAGATATTCATTATATTCATTGCTGTTCCTTTTTGGATTGAACCCATCATATTTTTTAATTCGACGCTTTACTAAATATCCATAGACAAGACTCAGCATTAAGACAGTGCCAAAATTCAAACAGACTACAGGGATAATAGGATAGTTAAAAGTTGATTCCTTTTTGTACTGTATCAAGCAAGTCGATTCAACCTTCTTTAACAGAGAAAATTCTTTAGTCTCTGATATTATCTCGTTGTAACAAATGAATAAAGTATCTCCATGTAAATTAATTGAAATACCAAGACCAATGGCACCAAACATACCAAACAAACTAAGTACTATTCTTTCAAACAAGGGAAAACTCTTCCATGGTATGTATTCAAGACATTTTTCCATTTTCGTATCCTTTGAAATAATGAAAACGATGTTCCCAAAAAAAAATTTGAAAAAGATATCGTCGATTGGTCGTGGGACAGCTTTGTTCCTTAACGTTCAAGTTTCAACTGCATTTAACTTCTTTGCATACCACCTATTCATATACAATACTTTTTTAAAAAAATAAACATTATCCACAATCCCATCAAGAGTCTATCGTATATGTTTCTCTAATGTGTTAGCATCATAATGTGAGCTTACCTAGCATGCATAAAACGGTGTAATCTGTTAATAAACTAATTTGCACAGCTTAGCCCTGGTTTTCAGTACTGGGTGACTATAAATTTATGCTGTAATATTTAACTTGCCTTCGAGTGCAATTAAGACAAAAGAGGGCTTAAGAAACTAAGTTTTATCCGACAACGGCGTCGTGAGACATCGCGGAAGACTTGGACGAATATGACGTTCCCGCGTGTATTTAAAAAAGTTAAGCAAAGTTCGTTATAGAAAGCAGTGATAGAAAGTGAACTCTTTTTAGACAATTTAGAAAAGTAAATTGAAAAGCACAAATCACAAAGAATACAATGTACTTGTTTCTATACAAAATATGGTTTATTACAATAACGGAAAACTACTAGGAACTCTTAAAAATATTTTCAAGATTACACATAAGTAACTCTTGCAAATAGTCATTAAATTACATACACTGGAGTTCAAATCTTGTCCAAGTCACATGTTTTGATGTGCATATAAAGACCACGTTAGGATAAATATTAAATACACTCGAGATTGATATTTACTAATGACAGAAAGAATTTGACAGCGTATCTTAACATTACTTTTACTTGACATTTGATCATCGCTTGGCAATACAAAGCATGTATTAATTTAATTAATCAACTATATATCCAATGTGTTAAAGCTTTTGTGGCATTCGCTAACAATAAATTTGCTTCTCTTACTGGCGTTCAATCATCAGCTATCACTATATCAGCATACGTGGCTTCTATGTTAGATAAATCAATCGGACGGCGTTTTTGATGAAAACATCGGACAAAAGTTACCATGACGGATGTAAATTTTATATTGCTAAGTGATATTCAAATGTCAAGTAAAAGTAATATTAAGATACGCTCTCTAATTCTTCCTGTCATTAGTAAATAACAAACTCAAGTGTATGTAATATTAATCCTAACACGATCTTCGTATGCACATAAAAAACTTGTGACTTGGACGAGATTTCAACTCGAGTGTATGTAATTTAATGACTATTTTCAAGAGTTACTTCTGTGTAATTATATTCTTTGTAATTTGTGCTTTTCACAATTCATCAAGAAAAGGAACTTTCCAGTCGTGAGAAAGTGTAAGTTATAATCTATTCAGTTTGCAGACTATAAATAGGCAACAGACGTTGTAATGTTAATTCAACACGCGTCGAAAAAGTAAAAGTACTAGATCAAGTTTGGATATTTTGGTAGAGTACGCATCTAGAGATATTTAGAGGTTACGCTGGTTGGGCTCAGCCTGACAAAAAATTCAATTCCATCAGAAGAAAGAATTTGTTCGACTAAAAATTTAAAACAATTGAGTTTAAATTTCAAAACAGCTTAAATCAATTTATTAGGGATGCTTAGAGGATGATCCAAATCTTTAAATAGTGATTTTGGTTTAATTAAGCTCAAAATGTGCATTCAGTGAGCAGCAACAGTGTGCCGTTCTATGCTTTTCGCAGCTTAGTCGGGCTCTCAAAATTCAACCCGACCATACCATACATTTTATAGAAAAATTAATCCTAATATAATTGGCTAATGTCATCTAAGCATGCTCAAACTCGCAGATTTAGAACATCTATTTGCGCTCGTTTTATAAAGCCCGACTGGAGCCTTCAACTTAAAAATCGGCACAAACTAAGTATATTCAACATGTTTGCAACGGATTCACATACCCACGCTAGTATTTTACTTAAGTTTACAGATGTTGAGGTGAGATTTACAGCTATGGCTTCCTAAAAGACGATCTTTTCTCCATTCGACAAGCTCACGAACAATGAATTATTTAAAGCTCAAACATATTGGTGATATATATATAGTTCTATAATAGCTTAAACTCCTTGCAGTTGCTGTTATTTTTTGCGAATAAAGATTATCTCTATTGTACTTTTCAAAGCAGGCTATGTTTTATTGCCGCGTTTCTAGTATTTGTGGTACTTTAACATAATGGACGCAGACACTCTCAGATTAGAGAAGTATGACATTGCAACATTGCATGAAGTCTGAATCGACATTTCTCTTTAAGTTAGAGACTTTGGCAATGAATATTTATGGTATAGCACCTTTTATACATTTCTTTTACAAATTACGCAGGCATGTTGCATATACAAGCGTATAATGAAGGGGTATGGGTAGACTATAAAAATGCCGATTGAAATTTATTGTCTGGTCAATAGTTTGCATACAAAGTGCATAATGAAATTTTCACCGCGTTATGACAGGTTTCATAAAGGCAATTTTTGTAAATTTCTTGAAATTGTGCATGGTTTCACTTTACAAAAACCTGGTTGCATTGTTTGTATAATTATTTGAAAATTATGAGCATTTAACAGGGATCTTACCTAGCCATTTTAAATATATTCATTTATAGTCTAAACATGATGACACTTGATAAACTTTAAAATGATAGTTGCAGTTTTTTTGAGTAACTTGGAGTTGACTAAAGCACCCGGAAAAGAATAATTGCGTCTTATTTGTCCTATTAAAAAGTATTGCCTTTTCAGAATGGCAGTTTCGGTTTGTTTATGTTAGTTTTGACAGAAAGAATTGAGTTGCTATATCTGTGTAAAAACGTATAATGTTATCTTTACTATTTCTGCTCATTTTAATGGTGCTATAGCATTGTTGCAAACAAAATATCCTTTAACTCGCACACTGATTTTGTTGTATAAAGCTGCATTTTTAGTTCACATTTTAAGGTTTTTTGCAAGCTATTTGTGCTTTTTGTCTTTTGACAAGAAAATGCAAAGATAATGTTAATTATCACTGTATTTGCACTAAGCTTCCCACTCATGGTAATGCATAGTTATAAATATATAGCTCAAGAGTGTTATTTTAAAAGAGTTGAAAATGTTTGAAGGTTTATAAATGTTTTGATTTTAAACTCAAAAAAATGTGACGATAGAATATTGTGACCGTTCAAAAATTGAATTTTCCTTCATACTTGATATGTACATGTATATCAGAATTTTTGTGGTTGTATTATTATTTTATGGCTTTATTGTGAATTTAAAAGTTTTAAGGTCAGTCATACTTATACATTCTTCTTTAACATAATGTCATTCATTATCATGTATACAGTGAAAAAAGTAAAAGTTACCTTAAATTTAGTGCGGTTGACCTTAATAGCTGCATGTAAAGTCATGGCCACTAAAGTGATGATAAAGTTGGGATCTTAATCTGAGAATGAAATTTTAATTTGGATTTGCTAGAAACTTTCATGTGGCTTGTTTGTATTTTGAAATTTGTACAATTAACTTCAATAAAGTATATATGTCTTACCATACGTATGATTGAAATCATAACGTCATAGAGCGTGGCTCTGCATACAATAGCGTGACCAAAATTTTTCCCTAGATACGCCACTGAGAGTACGGTGTACCGCTATAATAATTTAAGAGTTGCATGTTCACAAACTAAAGATTAATGTCGTGTCTAAATTGCTTCTCTCATAAAGAAAGCATAATAAACTATAGATCAATAATTAAAATGCTAAATATTTTGTTCGTTTGGAGAGCATTGTTGTTTCTATAGACTTGTAATTATAAACCTTCTATATGTATAAAATATTACACACGTATCGAATATAAATAGAACTTATTTTTATACTTGTTACACGAACGACGAAAAGTATACTACCCCGAAATGAATAACCTACTCGTGCATTTTACAAGCATTTAATCAAAGCTTTTCACAACATGTTATTAAAAAGATGATAAGTCCACACAACACGACGTTTGAAAACGACGTTTGAAACGGGCAATCCGAATTTTATTCTTTTTGTGGGGAATCCGCATTTTATTCTTTTTTTCCGTCCGCAATCCGCATTTTATTGTTTTTGTCCGCAATCCGCAATTTATTTTTTTATTCGCCCATCCACCGCCTATCCGTCCGTTCATCCGCATCCGCATTTTATCTCAACCCAAAAATGACACCACTAACTTAAGGAAACAGCTTACGCCAAGAGCTACGAGGGACGTTCAGCTCAGCCGCGAGCTCTAATGTGCGCCGGGCTTAAAGACTTCGTGTTAACTAAGCATCAACCTTATTAAAACTCTTTGGTTACGTAGTTAAGGTTGAGTTAAGTTTTTCTATCAATCCATGACCCGTGATCCACGTTCCATAATCCACGGCTCTTAATCCACGACTAGTAAGCAGACTTTGTTTTAATTATATAAATATATCATACATACCACGAATACTTACCTCATACCTGCTTAAATATTTAACAAAGATTCTCTGTGTATTTATAGTGTATATTGTATGAGTAATGAAACAGTTGCTAAAAACGTGCTACATTTTTTAAGACAAGTGTGTAACGTGTAACAAAGCTGAATCATCTTATAGTAATGTTTAAAGATTCGACTTCTTTTGAATCATGGAAAATGTATTTTTTTCTGGTGATAAGAAATATTACTATGAATCAAAATCAATACAGAGCGAACATACCACAAATATTTATTCCATACTTGAGTGATTATCATGTATAGCATCAGATTGTTTAAACGCACAGTCTATAAATGTTTCAATATATAAAATGACCTGTAAGCCCGTATGGTTTGAAACTTTGGACTAAAATTCTTCATCTTTCCTTTTCATTTATTTGGCATTATTTATGTAAGTTGTAGGTATTTGACAGCAATTATTGAAAATGACAGCAAATAACCGAAGTGATAGCCTTATATACTGTACACGTAGCTATATAGTTTGAAGAAGAAGAAACTACTTACCTACGTACGCTTAAACTCTTGATCTAGATCTTCAATTCTGGCTGCTCCTAAATCCTTGCTTACTAAGATACAGACTTTACTTTCAATTGTTTGTAAAAATTAACGCTTGAGTTAATTATTGCTTGATCCTCGCGTGTTTTTCGCGAATCAAGTCACGATATATTAAAACGTCAGCAAATCTAACGCAGTCACTTCCACAACGTTGCTTGAGAAATTTTTCATTTTAAAATGCAGGCTGCAAATGCATAAAATTCTTGAAACCCTTTTTTATCATCCGAGCCTTAAAGTTTTTATGATAAAGCCGTATTTGATTCGTAAGAAGTAAAAATGTTCAGGCTTTTACATCAGCCCACTCTTCCCACTAACACAAGCACCCCAAGATTTCTGCCACTGCTCTATGCAGCAGAGCACAGAGTAAAAGGTTACAAAACTTCATTTCCAATGGCTTTTTCAGGCACTATATACGTTTGCTTTTCAACTTTTTGACAATTTTTTTCTTGTATGAATTTTTTTATGCCAACAAAGCAGATAGTGAATTCTCAGTATATATCGACATTTTGAGCTGAGAATAGTGAGCTATGGAAATAATGAGCTGACTCTTTGAAAAATAGTCCCTACTCAGTTACACCGTCAGTTACATCATCTTTATGTAAATAGAATAAAAAAATCAATTTATGAGACATTAGTTTCTTTTATAACCGCCTTTAATGTAGATTGGAAACCCATTCTTTACAAGGAACCTAGCTTCTGAGATATTTCTCCCTACTGTTGTCCACCATCCCGAGTTTCGCCCAAGACGAAGACAGGTACGAGGTCTTCGTATGATCGTAGAACTACTCCTTTTATTACAAATACTATCGCAATAAGTGATGATGTTGACATAAGACGATGTTGACGTCAAGTTAACTCACTCATTATAAACTTAATTAACAATCGTTTTTCGCATGTCTACTGTATATTGAATGAACTAGAAGAATTTTTAATATTTAAATGATCGCTTTCTCTACGCTTAGCAACACAGCTCTATGATGTCTTTTTACTATCGTATCTTTTTGCGTAGGAACATTACTAAACTCTGTTGTTATCATCAATATACGGAGATCATCACATCTGCAGAAAAGAATTTGCTATTTCACGATATCTGTTCTGTTCTTTGCTGACCTTCCTGTGGTCTTAGCTTTCAATCCGTGTGTTGCATGCTCACGTTTTGCCAAGTACATGAAAAAAATTATAATATTTTGGAAATCACCTTTTATATTTTTTTATTGCTGCAAAGTTGTTCAGTTATAATGCTGTTGACACTCAACATTGATCAATTCTTGGCGAGCAAATTTATATTTTTTATCTAAAGAAAGTAACAGCACATGGGTTAATAGGTTTCACGGCAATGCTAGATTGCTTCCTTGTTTCATCAGCTGGGTATGTTATTTATTGGTCTGCCATTGTTTTCAGTTACTCGTGTCTACTAAAATTTTCAAATGTATAAAATTACAACATTAAAAAAGGAAAAGATACATCCAATAAGTCAAATAAAAATACTTGTTTTCAAAACATAATAATCTCAGAAGACATTGCCAACTTTTCCACATGTTGTTTTTTCGGGTTTTTTTAAACACGCACAGTAAAATTAAATTGAATTATTTATCAGAGAAAGGATATTCAATAAAGAGCCAAAATTGTCAGAACAGACGTCTTAAGGCCCATTTCCACTTCATTGGCAATTCGCAAATCGCATGCGATTTGCGAATTGCGACGTGTGTACACATGCGAATTCAATACACACTTATCACGATCATCAACGCTGTTCGCACAATTTTCTATTGTTTAATTGACCAATAAAATGAAATTATTTTGTATGAGAAAATTTTGCGGGTTAAATAAAAAACATGGCAGTTTTTTGCAGAAGAAAACTTTTAATATTATTGTTATTACGAAAAAGGTATCAAAAAAGGAAGGCAAAATACAGAAAACGATTTTGGGTCCGACCTATTCTCCAAAAAAGAAAAGAGCAAGGAGAGTATGCCAATCTGGTCAGAGAAATGCAACTAGGAGACCACGAAAGTTTCTTTAAATATTTTCGTATGTCACCGATTGTATTTGAGAAATTGTTGCAGTTAGTTACCCCATTGATTATTAAGTCTAACCAGAAACGGGAAGCCATTTCGCCGGCAGAACGGCTATCAGTAACCCTAAGATATCTTGCAACTGGGGATTCTCATCAAACCATATCTTTTAGTTATCGGTTGGCGCATTCTACAGTCAACAAGATTGTCCCAGAGACATGTTTAGCAATATGGAAGGCACTATCTCCTATTTATGTCCAATGTCCTTCAACAACAAACGAATGGGAAGATGTGGCGAAAGAATTTTGGGAGAAGTGGAATTTTCCATTGTGTATTGGGGCACTAGATGGCAAACATGTAAGATGCCACTGTCCTGCCAACACTGGTTAATTGTACTTTAATTTTCATGGTTGGTTCAGTGTTGTTTTGATGGCTGTTTGCAGTGCACATTATTCCTATTTGCTAGTGAATATAGGTGCTATTTGGTAGTTCAAGCGATGGTGGTATATTTGAACGGTGTGGAATGAAAGATGCCCTCTATAATGGAAGGTTATCTTTACCAGAAGACTGAAATTTGCCCAACACAAACACCACATGTTCTTATGTAATAACTGCAGATGATGCCTTTCCATTAGGACGTCATGTTATGAAGCCATATGGTGGACGGTATTTGGAACATGGCAAAAGAATTTTTAATTACAGATTATCGAGGGCAAGACGAGTTAGTGAAAATACATTTGGCATTTCAACTGCAAGATGGCGCATTTTCAAGCGACCAATCGATGCTATACCTGAGCGTTGCATTGGTATCGTCAAAGCTGTGGTAGCCTTACATAATTTCTTAATGTTCCATGAATCAACATTGCCCAGACATGAGTGAAGATATTGCCCACTGGGATTTGTAGATTCTAAGACAAAAATGCAGATATTGTGCCAGGAGCTTGGAGAGAAGATGTTAATAAGGATACAGGCTATCAATCCTTAACCCAAACAAAAAATGGTAATGCCTGCAAGAAAAGTGCAAAAGAAATCCGAGAGATTTTCAAGAACTTTTTCAATTCACCTGCTGGTGCAGTACCTTGGCAAAATGTGTACATAAATAAATGATGTTTGTTAATGTTGAGTATTTAAAGCTAAAGACCAGAACCAAAATGTTTCCAATCTTGTAAAAAACACACAGATACTGTAAATTTGTCAAAACTATAACAGTATGTAAATATAAGGAAAATCAGCTCATTAAATTGGTAAAGGTTTCTAGCTGTTTAATTTGATTGTTTTTTCTTACACAAACAGTCAAAAAGAACTGCCCACTAGTAAAAACAGTTTATCAGGGGTATTGTTGTCACAAAATGCCAAAACATTACATGAAATTTCCGAGAAAAAAATAATAGTAAATTCAATAACAAGTGGATCCAGCTCTTTGGTAATTGCTATCTATTCAACATTACTAAACAAAACCTGAGCAGTTCTTTTTGACTGTATGTGTATAAGCTGTGAATTTGCCTTTATATGGAGCAGTCCAAACTTTCAAGTACATGTTTTGCACATTTACATGCCAAGACTTAACTAGAATACTTCTGCTAGCAGGAGCAATTCATAAGAAATCATTGATCTTCAAAACTGGACTCATGCAAACTCTGCCTGAAAAAGTAGCTGCTGAATTTGGCATTTTATTAATGCTTTCTTTTTATGCTCCAGTCTTCTTAGTTGCAGAATCAAGCATTTCATGAGCAGACTATCCTCATCATCATCCTTATCTTTGTTTAGTTCAGATAAAATCGCCAAATCTACTTGGTTGAGTGATTCATTCCTTTTCCTTCTTTTACCAGAGAAATTTGGTGCTTTAGAGATTTCATTATTACTAACGGCACTTGCTGATGAAGAGCAAGCTGGGCTGTTTGGCTTTGGATCATCTAAAGTTAGGGACAAGTCAGATATGTCCGCCTCAGTGTCGTTTGACAGCAAGCCTATCCGGCGACTTTCCTCCTCATTTATTGTCAAGAAATTAGAAGATGTTGGCGTCTCAACGATGCTAAATTTTTTCATGAAACTCATTTGACTCATCCATTGCCAAGTAATTTTCTTTGTACCACCAGAATCACCAGATTTTGGTATCAACAACTTCAACTTTTTCCTATACGTGTCTTTTAGATCGCGCCATTTTGCTTTAATACTCGATGCTTTTCCTTCCAGACCACACTCACTTGCTATTTTTAACCATGCTGACTCCTGCACATTTTTGTTCTTGTAATTTGCATTGTTAGTATCCCAAACGACTTTGTTTGAACGAACATTTTCAATCAAGGCTTCAACTAATTCTGGCGTCCATTCTATCTTTCCTGTCGCCGCCATTTTGGTTTGTTGTTGTCTTTTTCTGATTGGTTGCCCACGCAGGTTCGCATGCGAACGTTCGCAAAAACTCAAACATTGCGAACTTGTCAAATTCGCAACGCGAATGTTCGCATGCGATTTGCGAACGTTCGCAAGCGAATTGAAAACAAAGGATCGCATGCGATTTGCGAATTGCGAATGAAGTGGAAATGGGCCTTTAAACATCTGTTAACCTAGTGCAATAATTTGAAGAAAAAGAATATCACAGGGCATGTTTTTAAATCTATTACGCAATACGTCTTAAATTATCATTCAAATATAATGTAAACTTTGCATGCTGTAGGCTATTCAAATAATATGGGGAAAGGGTGGTCTTATAGCTCATTAATTGTTAGTATTGTCGTATTTTAAACAGTAGCATATACATCCAGCTGGATGCATAGAGTTTACTTGGTTCTAATTTTAAACATTGCTCGCGTGACAACACAATGTATATATTGGCACCTGTTTCGGTGTTTGCCTTTGTTTTGCGATGAATACTCGCCAGTATTTAACTTTTTTGAAAATTTAGTAAAATATGTTACGCTACATATGTGCAAGAATCTGGAATTTTAGTTTCCTAGGTTTCTGTTCATTTCTAGAACGAATAATCCCACTTGACTATAATTCATACATATGCATTATAAAAAAAACATTATTTAAAATTTTTACAACGCAACTTTGAATGTTTTACTTTTGCTAAGCAAACTTAGCATTTTTACTCTTCATCGAACTTTGGCGAAGATATCTTTATGTTTCAATAATGGCTTTAAGTACTCTCACAAGCACCGTTCTGTTGTTGCTTTTTAATTTCGTACTATTTTGTGCAGGAGCGTTCCTAAATTCCGTTGCTGTTATCAGTATATGGAAATCGGCACAACTACGTAATAAACTTTGCTATTTCACAATATTTCTGCTGTCATGTTCTGACCTGGCTGCTGTCGTAGTTATTCATCCGTCAATTGCATGGATCATATATTCTCTACTACGTGGGGAAAAATATAAAGTTTACGAAATCATCTATTTCATTATTTTCTTGGTGCAAACTCCCTCAATTATAATACTGCTAACTCTCAACATCGAACGATTCTTGGCAATCCAATTTCCCTTTCTTCATCAAGAGCATGTAACGAAAAAGAGATTAATGGGTTTCACTGCAACGCTGGAGTGCTTGCTTCTTCTACTAGGAACTTTAGTTTTCCTTCAAATAATAAGTAGCGTGATCTTTATTGTTCTTCCTTTGTTCGCAGTTACACTTGTCTTCTTAAATTTTGAAATGTATAAAATTTCAAAGTCAAAAGAAACAAGAAATGTATCCTCTGTATCAAAACACAAAGATAGTCTCAAAACAAAAAAGTCATTGGCTACTTTTCCTCTTGTTGTATGTTTAATGGTTTTCGCGCTTCCTCGTGCTGCTTTTGCCGTCTACAGAAGCTTCATACTAGGAACGCCAAAGGAAATAGACTTACATCTTTATCTTTGGACTCTTACTATACTAACAATGAATTCATCCTTGAATTGTTTGGTATTTTTTTGGAAGAATTCAATATTACGTCGTAATGGATTCAAGATTGTGAGAAAAGTACAATTTTGCAAAACATAGAGCTAATGCAATTTGTTGTTATTCGTGGATACAACTCAAACAAAACATAAATATTTATTTCAACGTGCTCATTTTTGTAGGAATATCAATGCTCGTGAAAACGCGTCAAACACGCACAGAAGACTGAGTATAGAGCTAAAATGCAAAAATATATATAGCACAAGTGTCAAGTAATATTATTAGAGCTGAGAAATACTGGGATGTATTGTATGAAAGTAGACTTTCGGGAGACATTCATCTTAATGACATGAACAAACTATTCAAATTCTGATTATTTGAATGAAATATAGTAATAATTATTTCCAAAAAACTTATGGTAAGTTTGATCTTAAAATTTTAAAATATCTATCTATGAAAGAAATCCAGGGGTTGGTTTGGTAGATTGGAAAATAAAAAAACCATTGGCAGCTTCATTCGTTTTCAACTTGCAATCTGGATGAGACTGCTAGTTAGTTTTATGGTAAGATAAATATTGTTAGCAAAAAATACATAAAGTTGCACCTTATAACACTATCTATTTGTCGGCAAAGGCTAATTTTTTCATAAAATAAAAAATGAAACTTTAAAGCAATGCCAAATTGTTATTTAACATAACTGCTGCCATTTAATGTTGATCACAAGTGGCATAATAGATACGAAAAATTAAATCTCAAGGTGGCTGTGCATCATGGGTGGATCCAGCATTTTTCGTGACTGATGCACTTTGAGCGCCAAAGGCGCGAACACCATGATCTTTAGATAGTTGTAAACGCGATTTCTTACGTTTTTACGGTATAATTTGCAAAAATTTGCTAGCAAAAAATGCTCGCAAGACCACGCAGCGGCGAGTGCGTATCTGTTTTACCACATAGCATTTTGAGCATACTATATAGAGCTAAGCACTTCCCAGTACATTTAGTTTTGCCCAACCAATAAAAACTCAGGAAGATCATTGAACAAAATTACTATTGTCAGTCAAAAATGATGAAGGAAAATTTGGTAGAATTTTAAAAGGAGCCACCAATAGTATAAGACAATAAGGATTACAAGATACATTGTATATTATGCTCACTGCGTGTGCGCAGCTTGAGCACTCTAGGATTGTGTAGAGAGTCTCATATGGAGACGTTCACCGTGGGGATGACTTCTGTATTTAGGACACCGGATGTACAACTGCTTATATGCAACAGTAATAAGTTGTGATATAATATATTTTGACATATGCTGAACTATTGAAAGTTCTAATTGCTTTAATGTCTTTTTTAGCTAATATTTATGTAAAGACCATACATGTTATATTGGTAGGCAAAATGTCTTGCTATGCACTTTTCTGTGATCATAATGCTTTATGGCAAATTTAGAAATATGCTCACTTATAAAGCATTGTATGAATAGAAAGCGTTGTAGTATCCTAAGCAAATGTGCATGGAACATTCAATCTTGACCTGGGAGTTTGAAAAGGGAAAACTCATGAATAACTTGGTTAACACATCCTAGCCGTGGAGTTGTCAAGCTCAGGAAGTAAGATTTTTTATATGAAGAAAATAAACAAGCAATGTACTCTCTCTGTAGACTGTCAGTCACACTAAGCATATATTGCTGTAATGGAATATTTACATAAATATGCAATAATTAATGTTTCTATAAAATACAGTACAATATGCTGAATTAATAAAATATTGAACCACTATTTTCTCTTATATTTTTCTGTTCTAACATAAAAGATTAGAAAAATAGAGATTTCTCTGCGAAGATTTCAATTGACAGACATCAATAATCCAACTAAGAAATAAGCTTGCATTACAAAAATTCAAACATATAATAGATAATTGTAAAAAAAATGTTTAGCGATGCACCTTCACTTTTATGATCATAATGCTTTATTGTAAATTCAGAGCTTGGTAATATTTTCTTTAGTTATGTGAACATGAACAATTGATATAGCTATGGCAGAAATGGGAAGCATTGTAGTATAACAGGCTAAATTTTATGGAGATTAAAACATTGGGCATGGAGTTTAGAAATTTTAATGCATATGTATTTTAACTTTCACAAAGCATTTAAATTTTTTAAACATTTAAAGGAATTCAACAGCAATGAAAACCCCACTTCACCCCTAAAATGGATAATCCCTACATCAAAGAAAGTATTACACAAATACACTAATAGTCAATGGAGTAAAATACAAACAGCATTACAATGTGTATGTTAGCATAAAAGAGGTCCATGCATTACTGTGTAAGGATAAACACTTACTTTAAATCCTGCTAATTACATATGCTATTACATGTGTCATTCTATTACATATGCTTTGGAATGACCGAATGAGCAATTCTTCGTCGAGATCTCTCGCCTGCATTCCTTTACAATTACAAAACATGTGCGTTTAAATCGGAATGGGAGTAGATTTGCCTCGTAATTCCTTGTCAGCGAAGAGCTAAGATTATATTTCATTTCTCACGTTCTGCGATGATGATTTCGAGATTTAAATCACAATATAAATCATAAACCAAGGTCAATGTCATGCAATTTTTCTGTAGGTCTTATAGATTCAGAATGCGGGTTCACGTGCATCGGTCAGATTGAAATCTTATTGATCGTGGGCTTAGTGCATCAGTCAGCTGCGATTTCCCACCGTGACGTAGCCTAAAAAACAATGAAATTCGTGATGTTTAGGTGGTTCACTCGGCCAAAGAGACTCGTGACTGTTGCACCAACTTATGCACTTTTTCCACACCATGACGTAGTGATTCACTATATAGCCACCCTGACGTAATAATACAAATTCAGCTCAGTGTAGCTGGATGATGAAACAAATTTTCGCTAAAAATTTCGACACATAAAAACGCCATATTTAGCGACGCATTTTTTAATGCAGCTATAATCAAAATGATACTCATATTTAAACCATCTACGAAGGCTTTAAACAGTGCTTCTCAATCATCAATGTACATGTGTTGTCTATATATTGTCAGCATTAAGGTATTTAAAGTATTTAGAAACTATAAACATTCCAATCTGATATATTTCTTGAATTTTGCTTGTATTGATTTTAAGTTATAATGTTGCGAAATATTAACTATTCAATTTTATGACTGATGCACTCGCATCAGTTGCATAAGCCTGGATCCGCCCCTGCTGTGCATGAAGATATACTATGATTGCAAATTTCTCATTTTCTATTGTAGTGCTGAAATGGCAATGCTTTAACGTCACTTATGTATATGTTATCTTGCCATATTGAATACCAGTAAAGATTGAGGCTCTTATCAAGCAGATCACTACTGCTGCCTAAGAAAAAATTGTGACTCCAATCCAATGAGATATTTTATATTTTTTCATCTCATTTTTTCACGTTGCAACGCAATAAGCCTAAATCCCTTCAGGTAAATATAGTTTGAAAACTGCATTTGGAGTACTGCAAGGTCAAAGTTAGTGCACTTGATCAAGGACATTTGTGCTGATCACAATTGATGAAAGTTAAGAAGATAAAGTTAATGTACTGGATGCTATATAGCAATACTCCAAATTATCAAAAACTATCTTATATTAATATTTGAAAGAGCAATACGTCCAGAATGAGGAACGAGTTTGATTAAAAGCCAAAGTTTATTGCCAAACGTTCCTCGACGATTGGAAAAACAGGTGGAGAAAACATGGAAGATATCTGGGTGATCTATAGTTTTATGTAAACATAGCCATTACTACAAAAAAAGATATAAAGAGGAATAGTGGATCTTCAACACCATCTACTTGTAGGTAAAAACTAACTATAAAATTGGAAATAAAAAATATACCGCAAGCATTTGTTGCTATCTGACCACATCATGTAGCTGTGAATACGAAATTCTTAATAAGGCATTATGGTAGGTATCAATTAAGGTATACTAAACGATTGAGTATCATGCATAAATTATTCGAAATTATTACTGCTTTGCTAAGCGTTCACTTGTGCTACTTGATAAAACTATTTGATTATATTTGCGTAGCATAGCTAGTAGTTACAAAATAGCACACTAAATACACGGCAATGCAATTTCACATGGGGCAACACATGATGACTATCGTGCTTTATTTTACGTCCTTTACTGAGCCTTGCGCTAGCAGCAATCCTAGGAAGAGTTTCTGATTTTCAAGGATTCATATCAGTCCAGGCGTGATTTGTGAATGCAATATGGCAATATGAGAGAAAAAATTGCATTTTCAAACTTGAGCTTATTCCGGTAGCCCGAGTCAAGATAAAACTATATTAATTCCTATTAAACGTCCTGTATCTTCATAGATTTTCTTGGCGTTTGAAAATAATTTACTTCTAATGACCCCGAGAAACAGATTTGTGCTGTGTATGTACTTTTTATCTATTTACAAAAGAGATCTAGTGATTTACAAATAAGAACTTCGTGTTTGTATGTATTATACTACAGAAGGGCCCGGAAAATTTTTAATATTTTCTTACGAGAAACTCATCATTACAAGATCAAACTCAGTTCATTTTTCTCTTAATTAAATGCCCAACCAAAAATTTACGTTTGTGCAATTTAAAATAACAGTTAACAGTTAGAGCCTGAATTAAAACGCAAACTTTTAAATCTATTCATGTTTTGGCAATTTTATGGCATCTTCATTTAAAGGAGCCTTAAGTTGCAAATATTGCCAAGCTTAAGTTACAGTATTGGCAATTGGTTGAAAAGTCTTTTAAAACCAGCAATTTTCTGAGAACAGAAATGTCATAATCAATCAAATTTGATTAAATGAAACCATTTTTTAATTAAATTTCATTTTAAACATCTCATGCTCTTTGTGCAACCGATTAAAAACACGACTTTCATAAACCGATCCCCCATTTTGCAGACAATTTTTCTAATTGTTTTCACTGTTTTATAAGCTACATTAAGATAACGAAATACCTTGGCCTAAAGATAATCTTAATGACATGTTAAATTTCCTATTGTACACACTTTGTGTAATATGTAAAATTCGTCCCCACAAAGAAAAACTTTGCTTGCGTATGTCCCTGTAATAACAGGCAACAATTACTTTGTTGTGTAGCATCTTGTATATTATAATAGGTGTAGATATTTGGTTGATTTCCTGCTGAAGGAAACGTTGTATTTCAAAACATTTTATCCTGTTGCAATGAAGCAGAAACCTGGTTTTCGTAAACAGGATTGTTTGTAATATTAAACGAGAAATTGGGATCAGAAAAACCCCTCGGGTGTTTTAGAGAAAAATAGCAAAAACAATTTTCCATTTATAAAATGCTTCGAAAATTGAAACATTTTTATTTAACAACTCAGGAAAGCAGGTACCCATAAAGAACAAGCCAATTCGTTCAAGTCGAGCAAAATGAAACTGTCTATGCAATTAGTCCATTATTTATAACTGTAAATGCTGACGCACCTGCCTAATTTGAAATACTCATATTATATAGTTATAATTTTCCATCTCTCATTCAGCTAATTGGATTTCATACCAAGAGGTATCGCTCTAAGTAGTCTTAATACTTGTGCTTTATAATACTGTTAAATTATTGTTTAATTATTATGCTGCTAATACTGTTTAATTATTGAACATTGATTTGACTAATTCTACACTTACACGATCAGTTGCATTAGACTAAGCCATTTATGGATTCATGAACTTTACTCAAATTCTGGATGTTGATCACATGGTAAAACATCATTAACACCTGTTTCAATTTTTGTCACCGCTTTCTCACACAAAATTTGCAAACATCTATCTTCGCAAAATATATATTACGTGAACACAAGAACCACTAGTTACTTTCTTTTCATTCTATTTACGAATTAATAACCAAATTCGACTGGTAAATAAAATTCATACATTATCCATTTTGGAAAAACTTATGCAAATTTCAAAACTCACACTTGAACATATGAACTAAAATAAGCAAACTTCACATGTGTGTTGTCTATGCGGAACATCAATTTAGAAGAAATTTCTGTGTTCAAACAATGACTTTTTTGCCATTTACAAGCACTGTTCTATTGTGGCTATTTAATTTTGTATTTTTTTGTGCTGGAACATTTCTAAATTCTGTTGTTATCATCAGTATACGGAGGTCATCACAATTGAGAAATAAAATTTGCTATTTCACGATACTTCTATTGTCTTGTGCTGACTTGGCTGTGGTCGTAATTGTCCATCCTTCCATTGCATGGATGACTTACTGGAAATTACATGAAGATAACGTTAAAATCGTCGTCACCATTATTATCATTTTCCTTGTGCAAAGTGCTTCAGTTGTAATGCCGTTGACACTTAATGTCGAACGATTCCTGGCGATTAAATTTCCCTTTTTTCATCAGCAGTATGTCACAAAAAAAGATTAGTAGTTTTCACGGCAATTCTGAACTGTTTTCTCATTCTATCAGGAAGCTTAGTTTGGTTTCGTGCTTTAAAAGGCACGTTATACATTTCCATTACCTTCATCTCAGTTATTCTTGTCTACCTCAATTTTGAAATGTATAAAACTGCAAAATCCAAAGAAAATAGTACTGCATAAAGGATATCAAGGAAAATATCAGTCTATAAAAAAAAAGTCTCAGAAAATATTGCCAACTTTTCTACTTGTCATATGTTTGATGATTTTCACACTTCCACGTGTTGCTTGGTCAGTCTACACAAGCTACGTAATTCGTTCGTCAACGTACAGCGTAATGGAAGTCCACCATTTGGCTTTTGGACTTTAACCATAATGGCAATTAACTTGTCATTCAATTGTCTTGTATTTTTTTGGAAAAATTCCATACTACGTCGTGAAGGATTGAAGACGTTGATGAAACCACATATATGAAAAAATATGAATGTTCTTGTTGCTACATGAACATAATCGGCAAATATCAATTTCCCCAGTGATATATAGTGTTGTTAGTAAGATCATTAATGTTAAAAAAAAACGCAAAAAAAAACATGCACACGGGATTACAGAAATATTTAATGTAAAATATTTATTAGAGTTAAGCATTATAGAAGGATAAAACTGGAGATTTAGTTAAATAGACCTGTAAAATAGGCTTAAGAGAGATAGGGGTATTAAAATTTCAAGTTATTCAAGTGTCAATTATTTGAAGAAAATAGAGTAGGATCGTTTTAAGAAAAAGTGATTACTAGTCGATTATTCCAAAGAAATTTTCACTAACTCTAAAAATAACGTTCATTCTAAGGCTGCTATGATTACCAAGCAAATTGCAAATATTAAACCGTGGCTTTGTTATGTTTTTGAATTAAAACAACTTTAAACAATGCGTTGGCATCAAGTGATGTAAAAGAAACATAATTAATAATGGTTTCTCCATGCATAATTAGACACAGTTCTAATCATTTACAACTTGATCTAGTCACGTCTGTCTTTTCAAAAGTTGGATTGCCTTCGATAAGAGTTACATATGTTACACAATTTTCAAGTCTGCAAATGTAAGAACACACAATATTTTTTTCGTGTAAAAACATTAAAAACCCGTACAGCAGTTGTGCAGTCTCCTATTCATTTGAAAATGTTTATGCAAGCCACTTAACCAAAACTTTAGGCTTGTAGAGGTTTTGTTCCAAAAACAAAGTAATGTATTTGATCATTGGTAGAAAATTTTAATGATGATATATTTTGATTGTAATTTGTTATTTGAAATGCATGAAGAATATTAAAATGTTACTAATTAAGGTGAACAGGGTTCTCATAAAAAAGTATCATGATTTATAATAACTACATTGGGAGTACAAAAAAGTCAATGATTTCTCAAGAAAACAATATTTATTTAATCGGTAATGACAATACTTTTTTTAATTTCGTGAATATTTCCATCTTTCTTATCTTTCATTGTGTCTCTAACTAAGCCAGCTACAAATTCATTGACAATACACATTTGGGGTGTGCCAATTATCTAAATGATCATCTAAACAAGATAACTTCGAAGATTAGGTTCATCAGACATTAATATATACTTTCGTCAATTCCTTTTCGTGCAAAAATTTTTACTTCCTTTTTCCAGTTCATCTGGTTTGTCTTTTACAACTTAATCTTTGATCAAGATCTGCAACAATATATTCAACATTATTTATAAAGTATTCCTTCATGGTCTGACATACAATACACACTTACACGGATAAAACAAAAAATATATAGCCCACCAACACAGCCAATGCATATTTATATCTGTGATATTCTCGTTTTCATTACAAAACTTTTATACATGTTCACTTATCTGATTTTAAAAAAGATCTCCACAGTCCTGTCGAGTGTTAAAAGCTCAACTGCTTGTTCAGCCGTGATTTGCAATGTTGAAGAACTGTGGCACAAAGTAAAAAACTTCTTTCAACTAGCATACTTCTCAACTTGCTTTCCTTCATCTGCACACAAACATGCTGTGCATGACGTTCAATGTCAAAAAGACCGTCAATATATTACACTAGTAGATTTGTAGATTTGATAATCTTATCCAGCTCTTAAGCATTTCTTCGAGAGCAAATTTAAGCAAAGTACATCGTATGACAAAAACAAGTGCATCGTTCAAATGGCTTTCAATTCTTGTATATAAGTTTTTGCGTGATCAATTTTTGCCAAATCGTGGTCATCCGATAGTTAAAATCAACCGTGGATACCAATGACGTGGCAAACTCGATAGTCATGAAGGCTCTTAGCAGTGCTGTACAACTAAATTTATCAGATGGGGGTTCTCTTGACGAAGCTGAAGACATGAATTCATGAAAACATACCCATTTCAAAGGTAGAAGGGGGGCTCCTCCATCAAGCGCCCCCCCCCCCCTTTTACAGTACTGGCTATAATAATGACTTGCGTTGTTGATACGTCAATATATTCAAGTATTACGTAACTTTGCTCATCAGCATATTAGCTTTAGGAGGAATAAAAATAAGCTTATAAGAGACATAAGAGACTTAAAATACCAAAAACAAGTGGTAAAAAGAAAATATTCACAAGTGAAGTTGAGGATGCACTTTGTTATTTGGTGCACACTATCTCCTTTTTACCACATTGCAATCTTCTACACCTACCAGTGCAAAACTATTTCCTATAATCTTAGAAAGACTTAACAATTAACATCGTTTGATTTTCTTCAGACCAATTCTTTGGACATTTTACTAGTCTCCACAGAATAGGACCGCTCTAATTTAGAAAGTCAGTTGTTGTTAAGTAGGTCAGCAGATTTAACTAAGAGGTTTTGTGAATTCGTGGATAAGTCTGGTGCAATCCTATCTATTCTGTATTAAAATTTTGTTAGTAGGTAAAAGAACGAGAAAGCTACTAACTAAATAGGTATATGCATTAAGGACAAATAGATTTTTCTTTATTCAAAATAAGCTTGACAGTACTGCAAGTTGAATGATCATAATTCTGAAGATGGCACACCTGTCTTCTTTTGAATATTTCTTGTTGTAGAGTTCTGCTACTTTGTATCTTTTTACTGTTGTATGCATGATAAAAAGGTAGCTATATGCATAAACATCAATTAGTGCTAGTTTTTTTAAATGGCAATAGTGGCGGATCCGGCGTTCGTCAAAATAAATTAAAGCTGCCTAATTTTAAATTCAAAGTGCTTTCAGAAAAACGCTATTGGTTTTAAATTTTTAAAGAATATAATTTTACCAATTAACTTTTGTCTAAGATACTTAAAAATGTAAATGTATTCCAAAATGTGATGCAGTAATTTATTTTGACTTAACCTCGATACACCAATGTATGGTAACATTGTAAATATTATCGTTAGCATCTTTTTCAATTTTTGACGTTCAAGAGTTGCTGATTTCTCGTGTTTCATGCAGTTTTTGAACAATTACTGGCCAATACACTAGCAGTCTTCTTACATTGTGAAGTACGAAAAAAATCATGCAAATTTATAAAGCTCAGGCCCGGTTAAAACGTCGAATTTCTCATGAGCCGAATATAATTGTTCAATCAAATATATGAAAATTACCCAAGCTTAATTCCACCAGTCCAGTCTACAATTATCCATGCATATCTTCAGTACAACAAACTTGATGCAAAACTAGCTCGTAAAATGGCAGAAAATCCAGCTTGTTTACCATGTAATCTGGAAACAAACTACAGTTGCATAGAATGTAATATTACTGCTTGCGTAAGATGCTCAGATCAAGAAGTAAACGAAGATATTCCCGGGTGGAAACCAGGGAAAAGTTCTCGTTATTGTGAAGAATGCTCTTTAAGACAAATTCAAACTGATCATACCGAATACAAACTCTGCTATTCAAATGCCAATTATCTATCCAATGAAAGTGACGATCAAAGTGAAAGGGGATACAAAATTAAAAATTAAAATGAAAAGGTAAAGGAATTATATTACTGTATCTTATAGCTTAACTTTCTCATTAATTTTGGCAATAGGGATTTATGTGTCAATACGTTGAATGTAGGCTGAAAGAATTAGTAAGTGAAAAAGAAATTGTTATTGAGGGAGAAAATGTGAGTAGTTTTAAAGATAAGGAACGAATAAAAGCAGAAAATTAGTCTCTCTCGAATAGAGAAGCGATGTGTGACTTTATTGATATAATTGTGAGCAACAGTTACTAAAAGAAGAAACTAGTGTTCAAAAATACAAAAAATCAAGAAAATGGTAACATTTATAAACATATTCTTGCAGATTTGAAAGACAGAGCATCTCAAAGAGGAGAGTGCATTCAATTCAATGTGTTACAGTTAAGAACCAAGTTCAAAAAGTGTGTGAGTGAGTGCAAGAAAGCTGCACTAACAATGAAATCTGCAACAGGAATCTAACGATTCAAAGAGGTCGGTGGTTTTGGAAAATGGTTCATAACTTTGTTTCAATTGGTGAAAATCAGGGATTCCTGCAATCTAGAATTGGTTGTAGAGCATTCCTCGATCAAAAGGCATGATGAAAATAGTTCAAATGGTGGAAAAGAAAATCTATTTATTCCTTTGAAAAATAAACGAAAAAGGAAGATGATTGATCAAGTGAATGAAACTGTTCTTCATACTTTGAATGCAACGAAAGGTGCTATGAAAAGTGATCCAACAAAAGAGCGCATTACATACTTTAGAGAGGAAATGCATAAATCACGTGAGCATGACCTCAAAAGTATTAGTTTGATGCTAAACTCCAGACAAACCAATGGATCATTACAAACTCTCCTGGTATTTTCTTCTTTCAATGGATTTACACTTGCTGAAATACACAAGTACCATCAACAAGCTTCTCACCATGGAATATTGGAATTGGTGGACATATCAATCATCCATGAAAGTCAATACCCAAAATGAAAGTGTTACACTTGGGAATATAAGACAGCAAGCTTATCTATCAAAAAATATTCATTTTGAAGGTACAAGCATTTACCAAAACCTGTAATGAATTAGCTCAACATCCTAGAGGCTATGATTTTGCATATCAAAAAGGTTTCCATTTTCAATTCAATTTTTATTTCAACTATAAACATGAACAAGGACTCAAGTCTTCAATACACAAACAACAATATGTTTCAGATTTCACAATATGTATTATTTTACCTTTTTTGTTGTATTAAAATTTTCATGACTAAGAAGAAACTTCTCTCCTGAAATTTCATTTTTGTAATTTTAATATCACCTAACAGACCTTTCCACTTTTTTTTCACATAGATATCTTTATGTTTCAATAATGGCTTTAAGTACTCTCACAAGCACCGTTCTGTTGTTTTTGTTGCTTTTTAATTTCGTACTATTTTGTGCAGGAGCGTTCCTAAATTCCGTTGCTGTTATCAGTATATGGAAATCGGCACAACTACGTAATAAACTTTGCTATTTCACAATATTTCTGCTGTCATGTTCTGACCTGGCTGCTGTCGTAGTTATTCATCCGTCAATTGCATGGATCATATATTCTCTACTACGTGGGGAAAAATATAAAGTTTACGAAATCATCTATTTCATTATTTTCTTGGTGCAAAGTCCCTCAATTATAATACTGCTAACTCTCAACATCGAACGATTCTTGGCAATCCAATTTCCCTTTCTTCATCAAGAGCATGCAACGAAAAAGAGATTAATGGGTTTCACTGCAACGCTGGAGTGCTTGCTTCTTCTACTAGGAACTTTAGTTTTCCTTCAAATAATAAGTAGCGCGATCTTTATTGGTATTCCATTGTTCGCAGTTCCCCTTTTGTTCTTAAATTTTGAAATGTATAAAATTTCAAAGTTAAAAGAAACAAGAAATGTATCCTCTGTATCAAAACACAAAGATAGTTTCAAAACAAAAAAGTCATTGGCTACTTTTCCTCTTGTTGTATGTTTAATGGTTTTCACGCTTCCTCGTGCTGCTTTTGCCGCCTACAGAAGCTTCATACTACGCACGCCAAAGAAAATAGACTTACATCATTATCTTTGGACTTATACTATACTAGCAATGAATACATCCTTGAATTGTTTGGTATTTTTTTGGAAGAATTCAATATTACGTCGTAATGGATTCAAGATTGTGAGAAAAGTACAATTTTGCAAAACATAGAGCTAATGCAATTTGTTGTTATTCGTGGATACAACTCAAACAAAACATAAATATTTATTTCAACGTGCTCATTTTTGTAGGAATATCAATTTTGTAGGAATATCAATGCTCGTGAAAACGCGTCAAACACGCACAGAAGACTGAGTATAGAGCTAAAATGCAAAAATATATATAGCACAAGTGTCAAGTAATATTATTAGAGCTGAGAAATACTGGGATGTATTGTATGGAAGTAGACTTTCGGGAGACATTCATCTTAATGACATGAACAAACTATTCAAATTCTGATTATTTGAATGAACTATAGTAATAATTATTTCCAAAAAACTTATGGTAAGTTTGATCTTAAAATTTTAAAATATCTATCTATGAAAGAAATCCAGGGGTTGGTTTGGTAGATTGGAAAATAAAAAAACCATTGACAGCTTCATTCGTTTTCAACTTGCAATCTGGATGAGTCTGCTAGTTAGTTTTATGGAAAGATAAATATTGTTAGTAAAAAATACATAAAGTTGCACCTTATAACACTATCTATTTGTCGGCAAAGGCTAATTTTTTCATAAAATAAAAAATGAAACTTTAAACCAAAGCCAGATTGTTATTTAACATAACTGCTGCCTTTTAATGTTGATCACAAGTGGCATAATAGATACGAAAAAATTAAATCTTAAGGTGGCTGTGCATCAGGGGTGGATCCAGCATTTATCGTGACTGAGGCACTTTCAGCGCCAAAGGCGCGAACACTCTAGGGGCGTCAGGGGACATGCTGTCCCAGAAAATTTTGATTTTTAGATAGTTGGAAACGCGATTTCTTGTGTTTTTACGGTATAATTTGCAAAAATTTCCTTGCAAAAAATGCTCGTAAGACCAGGCAGCTGCGAGTGAGTATCTGTTTTACCACATAGCATTTTGAGCGTACTACATAGAGCTATATTTCCTTGACGATTAGAAAAACAGGTGGAGAAAACAAAGAAGATTTCTGTGTAATCTGTACTTTTAAGTAAACATAACCATCACTACAAAAAAAAATATAAATTGGAATAGTGGATCTTCAACACTACCTACTTGTCGGTAAAAGTCAACTATAAAATTGGAAATAAAAAATATACCGCAAGTAGTTGTTGCTACCTTACCACATCATGTAGCTGTGAATACCAAAGACTTAATAACGCATTATGGTAGCTGTGACATGAAGATATACTAAAGTAACAATATTTTTCGAAATTATTGTTACTTTGCTAAGTGTTCACTCGTGCTACCTAATAAAATTATTTGATTATATTTGCGTAGAATAGCTAGTAGTTACAAAATAGCACAGCGAAATTCACGCAATGCAATCTCACATCCGGCAACATATTATGACCATCGTGCTTTATTTTACGTCCTTTACTGAGTCTTACGCTAGTAGCATTCCTAGGAAGAGTTTCTGATTTTCAAGGATTTCATATCAATCCAGACGTGCTTTGTGAATGCAATATGGCAATATGACAGAAACTAATGCATTTTTAAACTTGAGCTTATTTCTGGTAGCCCGAGCAAAGATGAACTATATACTAGTTCTTATCAGACGAACTGTATCTTCAGAGATTTTTGTGGTGTTTGAATATAATTTTTATTTCTCATGACCCTGAGAAAAAGATCTATGCTGTGTATGTACTCTTTATCTGTTTACAAAAGGAATCTAGTGATCTACAAGAAAGTTGTTTGTGTTTGTATGTATTATATTTGAAAATTTTCAATATTTTCTTGCGAGAAGCTCAACATTACAAGATTAAGCACTATAACAGTTAGAGCCTGAATTAAAACACAAAATTTTAAATCCATTCATGTTTTGGCAATTTTATGACATCCTCAATAAAGAAGTCTTTAGTTACAAATATTGCCAAGCTTAAGTTACAAAATTGGCTATTGGTGAAAAAGTCTTTTAAAACCGGCATGAAATGAAACCATCTTTTAATTAAATTTGATTTTGAACATCTCATGCTCTTTGTGCAACCAATTAAAAACACGACTTTCATAAACCAATCTCCCATTGCTCTCACTAATTTTTCTAATTGTTTTCACTGTTTTATAAACTACATTAAGATAACGAAATATCTTGGCGTAAAGATAATCTCAAGGACATTTTTAATTTCCGATTGTACACATTTTGCGTAATACGTAAAATTCCTCCCCACAATAAAAAACTTTGCTTGTGTATGTCTCTGTAATAACAAGCAACAATTACTTTGCTGTGTAGCATTTTGTATATTATAATAGGTGTTGACTTTTGGTTGATTTCCTGTTGAAGGAAACGTTGTATTTCAAAACATTTTATCCTGTTGCAATGAAGCAGAAAACTTGTTTTCGTAAGCAGGATCTTTTTGTAATATTAAACAAAAAATTGGGATCAGAAAAACCCCTCCGGTGTTTTAGAGAAAAATAGAAAAAAGAATTTTCCATTTATAAAATGCTTCGAAAATTGGAACATTATTATTTACTAACTCAGGTAAAGCAGGTACGCATAAAGAACAAGCCAATTCGTTAAAGTTGTGTAAAATGAAATTTTCTATGCAATTAGTCCATTAATTATAACTGTAAAAGCTGACGCACCTGCCTATATTAAAATACTCATATTTTATAGTTATAATTTTCCATCCCTCACTCAGCTAATTGGATTTCATACCAAGAGTTAACGCTCTAAGCAGTATTAATACTTGTGCTCTATACTGTTTAATTATTGAACATTGATTTGACTAATTCTACATTTACACGATCAGTTGCATTAGAATAAGCCATGTATGGATTCATGAACTTCGCTTAAATTCTTAATATTGATCACATGGTAAAACATCATTAACACCTGTTTCAATTTTTGTCAACGCTTTCTCACACAAAATTTGCAAACATCTATCTTCGCAAAATATATATTACGTGAACACAAGAACCACTAGTTACTTTCTTTTCATTCTATTTACGAATTAATAACCAAATTCGACTGGTAAATAAAATTCATACATTATCCATTTTGGAAAACACTTATGCAAATTTCAAAACTCACACTTGAACATATAAACTAAAATAAGCAAACTTCACATGTGTGTTGTCTATACGGAGCATCAATGTAGAAAAAATTCATGTGTTCAAACAATGACTTTCTTGTCACTGTTCTATTGTGGCTTTTTAATTTTGTGGTTTTTTTTGTGCAGAAACATTTCTAAATTCTGTTGTTATCATCAGTATACGGAATTCATCACAATTGAGAAATAAAATTTGCTATTTCACGATACTTCTATAATCTTGTGCTGACTTGGCTGCGGTCGTAATTGTCCATCCTTCCATTGCATGGATGACTTACAGGAAATTACATGAAGAAAACGTTAAAATCGTCGTCACCATTATTATCATTTTCCTTTTGCAAAGTCCTTCAGTTGTAATGCCGTTGACAATTAATGTCGAATGATTCCTGGCGATTAAATTTCCCTTTTTTCATCAGCAGTATGTCACAAAAAAAAAGGTTAGATTAGTAGGTTTCACGGCAATTCTGAACTGTTTCCTCGTACTATCAGGAAGCTTAGTTTGGTTTCGTGCTTTAAAAAGCACGTTATACATTTCCATTACCTTCATCTCAGTTATTCTTGTCTACCTCAATTTTGAAATGTATAAAACTGCAAAATCCAAAGAAAATAGTACTGCATAAAGGATATCAAGGAAAATATCAGTCTATAAAAAAAAAGTCTCAGAAAACATTGCCAACTTTTCTACTTGTCATATGTTTGATGATTTTCACACTTCCACGTGTTGCTTGGTCAGTCTACACAAGCTACGTAATTCGTTCGTCAACGTACAGCGTAATGGAAGTCCATCTTAGCTTTTGGACTTTAACCATAATAACAATTAACTCGTCATTCAATTGTCTTGTATTTTTTTGGAAAAATTCCATACTACGTCGTGAAGTATTGAAGACGTTGAGGAAAGCACATATATGAAAAAATGAATGTTCTTGTTGCTACATGAACATAATCGGCAAATATCAATTTCACCAGTGATATATAGTGTTGTTAGTAAAATCATTAATGTTAAGGAAAAACGCAAAAAGAGCATGCACAGGGAATTACAGAAATATTTAATGTAAATTATTTATTAGAGTAAAGCATTATAGAATGATAAAACTGGAGATTTAGTTAAATAGACCTGTAAAATAGGCTTAAGAGAGATAGGGGTATTAAAATTTCAAGTTATTCAAGTGTCAATTATTTGAAGAAAATAGAGTAGGATCGTTTTAAGAAAAAGTGATTACTAGTCGATTATTCCAAAGTAATTTTCATTAATTCTGGAAATAACGTTCATTCTAAGGCTACTATGATTACCAAGCCAATTGCAAACATTAAACCATTGCTTTGTTATGTTTTTGAATTAAAACAACTTTAAACAATGCGTTGGCATCAAGTGATGTAAAAGAAACATCATTAATAATAGCTTCTCCATGCATAATTACACACAGTTCTAATCATTTACAATTTTATCCTGTCACGTCTTTGTCTTTTGAAGAGTTGGATTGCCTTTGATGAGAGTTACATATGTTACACAATTTTCAAGTCTGCAAATGTAAGAGCACACAATATTTTTTTCGTGTAAAAACATTAAAAACCCGTACAGCAGTTGTGCAGTCTCCTATTCATTTGAAAATGTTCATGCATGCCACTTAACCAAAACTTTAGGCTTGTAGAGGATTTGTTCCAAAAACAAAGTAATGTATTTGATCATTGGTAGAAAATTTTAATGATGATATAATTTGATTGTAATTTGTTATTTAAAATGCAAGAAGAATATTAAAATGTTACTAATTAAGGTGAACAGGGTTCTCATAAAAAAATATCATGATTTATAATAACTACATTGGGAGTACAAAAAAGTCAATGATTTCTCAAGAAAACAATATTTATTTAATCGGTAATGACAATACTTTTTTAATTTCGTGAATATTTTCATCTTTCTTATCTTTCTTTGTGTCTCTAGCTAAGCCAGCTACAAATTCAATGACAATACACATTTGGGGTGTGCCAATTATCTACATGATCATCTAAACAAGATAACTTCGAAGATTAGGTTCATCAGACATTAATATATACTTTCGCCAATTCCTTTTCGTGCAAGAATTTTTACTTCCTTTTTTGAGTTCATCTGGTTTGTCTTTTACAACTTAATTTTTGATCAAGATCTGCAACAATATACTCAACATTATTTATAAAGTATTCCTTCATGGTCTGACATACAATGCACACTTACACGGATAAAACAAAAAATACACAGTCCACCACCACAGCCAAAGCAATTTAAAATCTGTGAGATTCTTGTTTTCATTACAAAACTTTTATACATGCTCACTTATCTTATTTTAAAAAAGATCTCCACAGTCCTGTCGAGTGTTAAAAATTCAACTGCTTGTTCAGTCGTGGTTTGAAATGTTGCAAGAACTGTGGCACAAGGTAACAAACTTCTTTTAACAAGCACACTTCTCAACTTGCTTTCCTGCATCTGCACACGAACATGCCGTGCATGAGGTTCAATGTCAAAATGACCATCAATATATTACACTAGTAGATTTGTAGATCTGATAATCTTATCCAGTTCTTCGTTCAAATGACTTTCAATTCTTGTATATAAGTTTTTGCGTGATCAATTTTTGCCAAATCGTGGTCATCCGATTGTTAAAATCAACCGTGGATACCAATGACATGGCAACCTCGATAGTGATGAAAGCTTTTAGCAGTGCTGTAAATTTATCAGATGGGGGTTCTCTTGACGAAGCTGAAGACATGAATTCATGAAAACATACCCATTTCAAAGGTAGAAGGGGGGCTCCTCCATCAAGCGCCCCCCCCTTTTACAGATCTTATTTCTATAGATGCACCATATTTCGTATGAATTTCTTGAAATGCAATGTTCAGTGTGGATTAACACTTTCATATAGTGAATTTGAGCCAAGGCCCACATAATTTTTATTTTATTACGGTAATGCTGGATATGAGTCATGACTGATCGGGCTCGACCATTGAGTACCTCCTGTTTACCAAATGTTTCTGGATAAGCTTTTGTATATGAAACGCATTACGCATGAACACTGAAATTGAAAGCAGAGTTGGGACCGTTTATATTATCGCGTTTTACATGAGCCTAATTAGATTTAAACGATAGATAATGGGGAATTTTATCTCATTCTCTTTTATTTTCAATGCATTTGGTGCATATAAAATGCAGAGTTAGAAACCAGCCTAATGGCAAATATTCAGATCAGAATATATAACAAAAACATTTTAGTTATCTTTATGGGTTGTTACAGAAGAAAGAACCTTATTTTTGAGAATGTTACTTACTCAGGGAAAAAGATATTTGCAAAAAGGAAAAGTCAATTCGTGTTTCCATTATAAGATAAAATTAGGAAAAAGATTGGACGATTACAAATCTAAAAGCTGTCAACATCTGCATGCGTCTTTTTGAACAAATTCTTTTTTGATGGTTATGCTAATTTATACTTATTGTGATAAGCACTATTTTTGTCTTGCCTTTATCGGAACTTGATGTTTATGCTCCATTTTCTTGAATTAAAAAACATTTTGACAAATCATGCCAGATCAGCTATGTAAAAAATAGGGCAACTAGACGGTTAAAAATGATTTCCTTTTTATTTCAGAAATTGGCCCCATGTGGTAACACTAGTTACCATTTCAAGTTTGTCTCTGTTTTAATTCCAAAAAAGATTTTCTACTATACTTTTCTTCTTTAAATTTGTGAAATATGCTTTGTTTGTGCAAAAATCAGGAATTGTCGATTCCTTTTTTCAGTATTTTTGTGAAAAACAAGTGATTAAAGTTCATACTTCAGCTATGCCTTATAAAAAAAATCTATGCAAATTTTCATAGTGCAAAGTACTAAAATTTTAGATTATTAGTATTATTCGTCTCTTTAGAAATCAATTGTTTTTACAGTGAGTGAACACAAAAAATGTAACATAGCAGAACCAAATTTGCGGGCTGGCTACGCCAGTGGAATCATCAAATATCTAAACACAAACAATCATTATTTGAGTAGGGCAAGTTATATTAAAAAGGATAATTGCAAACATGGATTATCATTACATGTGTGTATACGTAGAAGTTTAATTGTGAATGCTACTTACATAGCTCAGTCATGTTGGTCAGTTTGTGCTGACATAACTGAAGCAATTTGAGGAAATAAGCTTTATATTGTTCGGTCATAGGACTCTTCGTCAGTTGAGGTGTTACTGGTATAGACTGATGTTTCCAAGTCATTAGCAGTATATAAATAGTAGTCATTGCACTATAAAAATTTGCATAGTTTTTTTTATAAGTCTTCTTCGGAATCAACTTCAGTGCACTTAGAGTCTTTCATATGTTTTTAAAAACAAAATAATACCTTTGGCGTGGGTCAATAAATTATGTCTAGCCAAAAACAGATTATGAAATTTCATATTTTTATGAAGACGATTTAGCATTTTGTATTACAATAAAGTATAGAAGTCTTGTTATAACGAGCTCAGGTCCATGAAATATATGCTAAAAAAATTTTTTTTGATTGCAGTTCGGGGATTTTTTTTCCTTTTCAATGTATTTTAAGCTTAAAGCACATTTAGGAATTTTGAATAGTAATCATACACTTATCGTCGTTCTTGAGTTCATAATTTCATTTGTATCGAGATATATACGACGATTCTCTTGATTGAACGACACAAATAACTAAAACATTTTATGTGTCTTTGTGAGATCGTAGGATAAAAATATTTTTTCAAAGAGACTACAGACTAAGGGAGACAGTTATGCATTAAGAACAAGTCAATTGATTTGTATGAATTAAATCACCTGTAAAATAAGTTATTCTGGCCCTAACAGCTGCCAAAAACGTTTTGTGTATTGTAATCCTTTTTTATACCTCCCTTTGTTCAATGAAGATTTGTTTTGTAAACATAAGGCAATAATATTTTACTGAAACTGAAGCTTAATATTTGAACTTTACCTTCTTTAGTTTATACTGTGTTTTTATTTACACTATAATATAGTGACATGAATTATGAAACAAGATGCATAAAATTTATTTCGTCTAAATTTGGGAAGTGTTCATATGGTAACGTATTTTCTGTTTTATCAGTTTTGGTTTTGTCCTCTTTTTTTAAAGGATTGCGTGCACCAAATAATAAGGAACTTGCATGTTAATTCTTCACTTTTCATTTCATACTTGCTGACGAGTAACTACCATTCATACATAATGTATTAAGCAATTATGCAAATTTTTTATAGAGTTGATTTGAGCATATGAACACATAAGTGTTTTGTGTGAAGTCTTAGTCAAACAATATTTTGTTTTCAAATAATGATTCAGCTCTGTTCATAAGCACTATTCTATTATTGCTTTTTAATTTTGTATTTTTTTTTGCAGGACTCTTTCTAAATTGTGTTGTTATTATCAGTATATGGAGATCATGTCGACTACGAAAAAAATATTGTTATTTCGCTATATTTCTATTATCATGTGCCGACTTATTTGTGGTTGTTCTTGCTCATCCGTTTATTGAATGGTTCGCTATTTCCAAATTACATGGAGGAAGTTATCAAATAAACGAAATCATTTTTCGTAAAGTACTTTTCTTAGGGCAATCTCTTTCAGTTCTGCTGCTGCTGACACTAAACGTCGAACGATTCTTAGCTATCAAATTTCCATTTTTTCATCAAAATAAAGTAACAAAAGAAAAGTTAATAGGTTTTACAGCAATTCTAGAGTGTTTGATAGTTCTACTACAAAGTTTAGCTTGGTTTCGAATAATACCAGGCATGTTATTCCTTTGTCTTACTTTTATAGCAGTTATTCTTGTTTACTTAAACTTTGAAATGTATAAAATTGCCAAATCAAAAGAAAGAAGAACTCCATGCACAATAACAACTGAAAATATTAGAACACGAAAGCATCATAAAACATTACCAACTTTTGTGCTCGTCGTATGTTTAATGGTTTTCACACTTCCTACTACAGCTTGGTTAGCATACAAAACCCACCTGTCACGCCATCCTCTATTGTTTAATATAAATGAAGTTCATCTTAGCCTTTGGAGTCAGACTACAATAGCAATGAATTCAACTTTAAATTGTCTTGTGTTTTTCTGGAAAAATTCCATATTGCGTCGTGAAGGATTAAAGATCGTGAAGAAACTAAATTTTTGCGAAAGATGAATTTATTTGACGGTATGTAAAAGAAATCCAACATAACGTAAATTTGTTTTTAAATATAAAGGGTGTATAAAAACTTAGCAGTTAGGAAAACCTCTCTTAAAAGATCACTGGTGAAATAGTTTATTGGACTTCTAATGGTATATTTGACGGTAAAATTTTCTCAAATGATAACTGTTTTTAGACTGAGAATTGTGTTTCAAAGAAGCACTTTTCAAAATGCTTGTGAACTAAAATGACTCCCTAAAAAACAATTAGCACTTGTTGTTCAAGCTGACATAGTTTCGGGAAATTTGGCTAAAAGATACGTGAACTCTGGGCATTCAAAATGCGGAGTATTGTGCTTTTTTTCCTTTTTAATGTCATTTCTTACCTTCATCAATTATTCATGTTTGAATTAATTTAAACTCACATTTATATATAATTGATGAGAATGATAAATTTCTCTAAAAAAGAGAAATACAAAATAACCTGCGATTTGAAAGCTAACAAAAAAATTTCGCTGCATTAGAGAATTTTTCGAATTGGAAAAGAATAAATTCCGTCATAAAAATGTTGTTTAATTTAATCAGTAAACTAATCCATATGTATGCATAGTTTTTTGTGCTCTATTTCTTTGAGACACTTTTATACTAGCGCACTGGCTATGTTATAGGTAGTGTGTAACCACTCCTTTAGCGAATATTTGCCATTCTATGTCTAATCGCCAAATATTATAAATTTTGGAAATATTTCTCAAAATCGTCCAAAATGCCATGACAAAATATACTCATCAAGAATACTCTGCGCTTTTTGTTGAGTAAATAATTATCACAATTGAATCTATTCAGCATTTATTCTTTTTTATAGACGGGAGTTTATTTTAATAAAATATTTCCTGTTTGATTTAATATGTATTATATAACGTTCTTAATCCACTTACTGTGTATTACTATGTACATTTTCTCCCGTGCATGTATTGAACCAAGAGCATATTTAACCAAATAAGTGTGCATATCGAAATAAATATCGTCGGTGAAAAAGGTCATTTCTTAAACATGCACTGTCTTAAGTTCAGGATGGAACCGATCAACTTTTGTAGAATGACACGTTCAAGATGTTCAATTAGGACGATGCTGATATTTGTTGGATGAGGTTGAGCATGATATCAAGAATTATTCAGATCGAGGTCAACATAATCTACCGAAGCGAATTATTCACCTCAACTAACTGAAATATTATTAAAACTGATACGTGTAAAACATTTTCAAATCTTCACTACTTTGTCACTGAAACAATTAAAACGGTTTTTTCAAGTCCTTCTCGTTCAAATTTGCTGTAAATTCAAAACCAGTTTCGTCATTTTTTAGTGTTTTCTCGTACTTTTTAATCAAAATTTTTCGCTAATTGTGTTTAGAAATAGAGGTAAACATCGCTTATTTTATTTTTTTTAATAGGCTTTTATTGGCTTCAATAATTGTAGAAACTATTATCTGTAGATATGACGTCATGAGTGCAGATATCGAGAATTATCTGTTCAGCAAGCTAAGAGTATACAAACTTTCTTGGTATATTAATTTACGAACATTTAAATGGAAATATCATATCGCTCGAGTGGCGAAAAAGATTATCAGAGCCTCTGGCATAGTAGCAAAAATTTGCCATTCAATAAATATAAATGCATTAAAACCTATCTACTATGCCTTGGTCTATCCATATTCCATCTATGGCAACCTAATTTGGAGTAGCACTTAGTACCTACGAAACACGAATTCAAAAATAATGCATATTCGAAAAATACTGTACGATTAATGGCTTTTACTTCATATTTGGAACACACCGAGCTGATTTTCAAAGAATTAAGCATTCTCGATATCTTTAAAATCAACAATTTTCTGACTGCTTTGTTTATGTTTCGTGTCCACAATCTCAAAAATATTCTGGAAAATTTTGATGATTTTGTTGTAACTAGTAATGAATCCATCAACACAACACAAGAAACTCTTACAAATTTCACAAGCGGTATAAAAGAACAAACTATGTAAAACATACTCTTGATAGAAAAGGAGTTGACGTTTGGAATTCGTTAAAATCAACGTTAAAAAATATCCACTCTTGCAATGCGTTCAAGAAACAAATCAAACGTCATTTTCTTTCCTTTAGAATGTACAATGAGATTTTCTTCGAAATACCTTTATAATTGTGTTGCTCTAATATATTGCAACTTAGTAGAGTCATAAATGTCTCATAAATGACTGCTCATATGTAGACTGCTAAAGTGACTTGTAAATTAGTGTAATGTTTTTGCACATATCTGCATCACCAAGACATATCAAGCAACATGACCGATGATAAAAATACCAACAATATCAGCAATATTGAAAAGAGCTAAAAAACCGTTACAAATAAAACAAAAACAAAGAGCATTTGTTTCAAATCTCCATTCATATTGTCCAGGAGACGTTTACTTTGGCATTGCATATATGAAAGTTCATTTAAATTGAAGTTCTTACGCTTGTTGCAATGTTAGCATATGTCATCCGATCAAATTACATGTAATAAGATCAAAGCCTACGAGGATAGGATTGTAAATAATTTGAAAAGGGACATTTCAACTTATACAGTTTATTTAATCATATAAATAAAAAGGCTCTACAAAGACCAAATGCCACTAGGTTCAGTTTTGCAAAGTTTTGCATTCATCATTTTTCAATTAATAGCATTGAAATGACATATTTGTATCGAAATCACACTCTTCAGTTGCACAAAGGCCAACGGGTATGTTTCCGTTTCATCTGGATGCATGTTTAAATCACAAGAAGTATAATGATAAATAGAATTCGAAAATCATAAATAGTGAAATAATTTTGGTTCAAAGCGTTGAGTACTTGAATATCATCATAACTATAAATATATTCGTGTATAGTCATGCATGGTGTACTATTGCTTTTGGAAATTTTTTCTTTTGATAAGATACGGGCCCATGTTTTTACAGGGATGAAATAAGGAATCTTGCATATCATATTAAAATTAGTAATGCGTTGCATTTACTTAAATGGTAATTTTGTTGTGGTAGCACAACTCTCAAGAGTATGGCATACATTAATATTGAACCAAATGGCAAGCTGTATGCACACTTTGCGTTGAGAATGTCTACGCTCCATTTTAAGGGGCTTTTTACATAATCCCGGTTAACTGGGATTCAGTGAGGCGTGAAATGATTTCAAGGCATATTAAAGAGTCAAAACTTCAAGCGTAAAAATTACAACTTTTGTTAAGCGCCACAAGTCATTCCTGTTGTGATTCTCAAATTAGGCTAGCTTGGTTATTAAATCAGAATATTGTGAAATTGCTCAAGAAGATTTATTTAATTACGAGTACAGAATGTTTTCCATTTGTCAAAATCATTTAATGTTTTGTTGAATCCCGGCTACCAGGGCTCATGTAATCAGCCCCTAAGAAATATAATGTCTATAACGATCACAGTACGTCGTAAACGAGTCTTCACGTGTAAAATCAATAACTATTGAGTCTCGTGATGGCTGGCACCTTCGAGATGCAGCCCCAAGTGCTTCTATCATTGCTTTATCTTTGCAAAATATCTTCACAAGTCTCAAACTATGGCGAGCGTTGAGAAGACACTTGACAAACCGACAAGGCGCAATGAAGACGCAAAGTAACACTCCATTCTTTAACTCTCCCTAAAATAGCTAGAGCAAATAATATGATGAATCCGAGTCTTTTTGTGCAAAACTCAAACTTAGTATTTTCTTCAAATTGGTTTAGGTGGAAGGACGTTGCTACTACGTTTCTGGGTGTAAAGTTTGGGCAGTTATTGGCCCATTAGTATAAAGATGATATCTATACTATTTATTGCAACTGACTTGTATCTGATCATGAAATGAGAGCTTGTTGAAATCCTTACAAACATATTCCTCGGCACAAATTGATCATTAGAGAGTTTTAGTTTGGCATTAACGACAAACAGCTAACCGAAAAAAGTCACGTGATCATGCTTGGCAGTTTACGTTGCGTTGTGCAATTCACGTTTAAACGGCAAGAGACCCTTCATGCGGTAGGTGATATACGGCAAGCTTTTTAGTGCTTTTGATACAACCAAGTGAGGTTGATGTCTCAAAGTTATACTTTTATGTGAGTATAAAACATGAATATGTCTTTTTCATGGACAAACTTTCAACAAAACATGAAATTTAGCAGACGACAATGCGAGTTGTAAAAGACAAATGCAAAACGTCAAACTAAACTCAAATTTTTTCGATACGGCAAACCTATAAACTGCAAGCAGTTAGTTGAGGCTTGTCGTTTGCCGTAAACGCCAAACTAAAATTCTCTATTTACTATCAAAACAACAAGCTTGAGCATCACAAAAGAGATTTGAATGAATGAACAATGCAGTTGCAGATTGTTGCCCATGCGTAAAAGGCAGACAAATATTCAAGTCGCTGTTGAGCACCATTCATCGAGTGACGTAGCCAAAATCCAACTGTCTACACCATAGATATATAGAACTAGATTGCTGACGAGTGTGAATATTAAAAAATGGTCAATAACCACTTAAAAAAAAGACAAAAACACAAATGACATTCCATATTCATAACTTTTGAAACACTTAAGCAAAAGTTGTATTGTAATACAAGTATGAAAAAGATTATTAGTCTAATATTATAGAATCATCATATATTTTCACAAATATGACCAAACATTTTAAACACACATCCTAAAATATAATATATTACATACACATTTATCATTATCTGTATTACAAGAGTAAGCTAATTTTACAATCAATATGATATACTATAAAATTTTGATACGTGATATAGCTTTGCTTGCTTTATAATCATTTTCAAACAACTGATGACGAGGGTTGCTTTTTGGCATTAATGTAAGCAGGTTATATTTGCAATACTTGTCATGTTGTACACTTGACTATTTATTTATAAGCTTGAACTTGCTGATAAAATGCTCAATACACCAATATGGATGCATGTCAAATCTTCCACCAGTTCTTAAGAAGTGAGAGAAGTGAATGACAAGAACTAACAATCACCCACAGCTCAAAATTTCAAATCCTCACTTTCACACATTACAAAAAGAGCATGTGAAATTCTTACAAAGCAAGTCTAACTTCAAAAGCAATAAAATTGTTATGAAGCATGTTATTTTAAGTGGATTGTGTGATTTTAACTACCTGTTATCAGTTTTATCTTAAATTTTTGGTCTTTCGACGACAAGTGAGAAATTCATATTTCGAAGCAAATTCTCACTTTTATGTATTATATAATACAGCGTTACGTATACAAAACATGCCTTGGAACGTCCACAATGCGTCTTAAACATCAATAACCAAATTTTGCGAACGGTTTTGAAAAAATAAAACATTTAGGCTAGCATTCTATTTCCAAGTTAGCAGTTTTTGCAAAACAATAAGTCATGCAAATAAAACAGTCCACGCGAGATACACACGAAGTGGTAAATCATCTTCTAAGTAGCTTCAGTAAAGTCTAGGCATGTATATATTGTGTTAGCCTACCAGTTGTAACAGAGTTCATTGAGACGGCAACGTGACATTCATGATAAATCCAAGATGGCGCGGGAACCGGGCAAAAAACGTACGGCTACTATTAGGCAATTGTTGTTTTTTGCAGTTCAGTGTTTTCAAACTCCTCCAATCAAGTTTTATTGAAAACAAAGCGTTATTAATAATGTTTTGAAGCACTATTGGACAGTTATTATTTGAATCCGAGCGAAAATATCGCTTGCTAAGTTTTGTGTAAATTGGTCGTTTGGTTGTCTCGAGACGTTTGTCTACCAATTAAAATAAACGGATTTCGTCTGTTTAAGCTCCGATACTGCTTCGTCCAAGTTGAAATACATCATATTGAATGCATACAAAAAGATGGGAAAATTAATCTTCATATTTTTTACATAAATTTCACTTCAAGATCCTATTCGTTCTTTCATTCTTCAAATATGTGTTGTGTTGGCACTTAACAGACACAGTCTTAATCGTTTCCAAAAAGGATGAGTTTTGTCAGCTTTTGTCGCTTAGATGACGCTCCTTTAAAAACTATTCTCTCGGAGTGGAGTTTGGAGAACTGGTGTACAAATATTTTACTGTACACGTATGTAACTGAAAACTGTAACTGTATGGCAATTTTCTCTACACGCAAAATTTCAGGAATTGAATGGTGAAATATCCGTAAGTTTTTATCTTCTTTACTTATCGTTTTACAGATTTGTCATAAAATGAACCAACTGAGCAGTATGATACAATTTTTGTCTCGCAAGTCATTAGTTGTATGTTAACAATGTGATGCAAATTAGACTTTCTTAGTTATAAAATTTTAGTCGCATTGTAGAAGAAAAACAAATAATAATAGTAACATGATAATAATAGTAATCGGATTTATATAATAAGGATAGCTCCTCAACTTAGAAACAACTGGTGTCAAGGATGGTATTGTAGCTCTCTCCCTCTCTCTCGGGCAGTCAGTCGGTACGACTAAGGCTGTTTATGGTTTGGGTTAGCTTTTGATGGCCGATCTCCAAGCCGCTCTGTTGCTTGCGGCCGTCTTCCAGTTGCTAGGTGAGATCTGTCTCACTGTCATGTGTCGTTTTACGATGTCTTTGTATCTGAGTCTGGGTCTTCTTGGTTTCTCTTCCTTCGCATAGTTGTGAGAACAGCAGTTGTCTTGGGAGTCTTTCCTGATCCATCCTGTGTACATGCCCCAGCCAACGAAGGTTTCTTTCTATCAGAATATCTGCCATCGAGGGGGGGAGGTTAGCACGTTTCAGGATTTCAACATTCGTGATCTTGTTCTGCCATTTGATGCTCATGATATCTCTCAGCTGTCTCATCATAAAAGCATGTAGTTTCTTTACCTGAGTTCTGTAGATGGTCCAGGTTTCTGCTCCATAAAGGAGGGTTAATAATACCACAGCTCTGTAGACTTTGCATTTTACCCTGATTGTCACATGCCTATTGTTCCACAGTGTTTCCTGGAGCTTGCCAAATGCTGTACTTGCCTTCCCAATCCTGGCCTTCAGTTCTTTCTCTATTTTTGAAGAGTTGGAAACAGTGCTTTTAAGATATGTGAAGTCCGTGGCTTGGACAAGAGGGATTTGATCGATGGTGATGTCTTGAGGCTCAGGAGGGATTGTGAAGTTTGATCGGCTGATACAAGCACTCTGTTTTCTTGATGTTTATCTTATGGCTGAACTGGGTAGCAGCCTTTGAGAATCTGTCAACAAGCAAATGTATGTCCGATGCAGTGTGAGCCACCAGAGAGCACTGTCGTCCGCAAACAGCATCTCTCTGACGAGGTGTTTTGTTGTTCGTGATTTTGCCTTGAAGTGGGAGACATTGAAGAGATCTGCAGTGTGTCTTATCTAGATGTAAATCCCTTTGTGAATGTCTTTAAAAGCCCCATGCAGCATAGCTGTCAGTTAGAGCGAGAATAATGTTGGAGCAATAACGCAGCCTTGCTTCACACCATTCTTCACGGCAAATTCTGATGAAATATCTTTCCCTTGAACTACTTTTGCCTGCATACCATCATGAAGCTCCCTCACCAGGTTTACAACCTTGTCGGTGCAGCCAAACTTCTTCAGCACACTCCATAGTGCTTCCCTTGAGACTGTATCAAAGGCTTTGGTAAAGTCAATAAATACAGCGAAGAGCTCCATGTTCTGTTCGCTACATTTTTCTTGAATTTAGCGGAGGCAGAAGACCATATCAATAGTACTTCGATTTCTTCGAAAACCACACTGTGTCTCAGGTAGTATCCGGGTACTTATGTACTTCTCTAAACGATTGAGGATCACATGCGCCATGATCTTTCCAGCAATCGCAAGGAAAGAGATTCCCCTGTAATTGCCACATTCTTTCCTACTGCCCTTTTTAAAGATGGGAACAATGTTAACATCCTTCCAATTTTGTGGCATAACCTCCTCTCTTCAGATATTTAATATCAGTTCATGCAGCTTCTCCTTTAGTCTCAAGCCTCCGTGCTTCCAGACCTCGGCAGGGACTCCACATCCACCAGGGGCTTTATTTTCCCGGGTACGGGTGATTTCCGTCAAAAGTTCCTCGAAGCTCGGAGCAACATCCATGTCTGCATCAGGGCTGATATTTGGTAGTTCATCTAGAGCATCTCTATCCACAGATCCTGGCACATTCAGTAGTTGGTCAAAGTGCTGAGCAAAATGGTTCAGTGTCTCCTCCTTTTCTTGCAGCACTGTCAGACCTTTTTAGGCTAGAAGCTGAGTTGTTCCTTTTCTGCGTGGTCCGCAGATCTCCTTTAGGCCGTTATAAAATGCCTTTATGTCTTTAGATCCGCTGCTTATTGTAATCCTTCCGCTTTCTCTTCTCACCATTTTGACTTCATGTTCCGAGTGTACTTTTGAAGTTCGCTGCGTGCTCTGGCAAGGCAACCGGTGGTCACACGGGTTTTTCGTTGTAGTTCTTGTGCTTTGGCCTCGTTCCTTTCATGAAGCAGGTCCTTTGGCTTAGCATCATCCTCGTTAAACCAATCCTGGTGTGTCCGTTCTGACTTTCCAAGAATTTTCTCCGCTGTCTCATACACAGTTGTCTTCAGAATCTCTCACTCCTTCTCAACACCAGCATCCTCATTGGCTGAGTTGTCCAGGTTCTTTTCCATCTTCTCTTCAATATTCAGTATTGAAGCTGAGTTACAGCAAACAACAAGATTCATGAGTAAAGACTTAGATAACAAGGCGTATATATAAAAGAAATAAATATTTTGTTGTTCATTTAGGAAATATATAGCTAAGTACATCTTGAATTTATGTGATACTTCTAAGTTCACTAACTCTTTATATTGAAAAAAAACAACAGCTAAATAATCTCAAATGGGTACAACAAAAAATCTTATACAAATTTTTTGAGAACTAAAATATCAGATCTTTGTCATAATATGTGATTTAGTTTGTTCAAAAGCAATTAAAACTGCTAAAATGCAAAAAATACATTCGTACTAGACAATACCTGACATAATTTGTTTTCTGCCGTTCACTCCTACGACAATTGAATCACTTTCAAAACCATTACAAACAAAGCAAATGGTCGTCTTCAAAAACTCTATACTTTGAATGATAATAGCATATTATTTTTCCTGTAATATCATAGTCATCTACGGCCGTTATCATAGTGAAAACAGCAATCGAAACGCGCGTGCATCATGAAATAGTTGGCCGCCATATTTGTATTAAGTCACCCGATTCGTTGCAGTCATCAAGTTGCTCTCGAACCAATTTGGCACCAGTTGTAGAGCAAAAACAACCCTCATGGAGCCAAAACGGCCTTTTTTTGTCTGTTTTATCTCTCATTGTTAGCCAATATGGCTAGCAATTTCAAAAGCCAAAACGACCTCATGGTGCCAAATTGGCCCGTATATTTCTATCTTGGCAACAATTGTTGAGCGAAAACAACCGTCATGGTGCCAAAACGGCCCTTTTTTTCTGTTTTAGCCCTTATTGTTAGCCGATATGGCTAGCAATTTTAAAAGCCAAAACGACCTCATGGGGCTAAAATGGCCCATTTCTTTTTACTGTGTAAGAAGAAACTTCTCTCATGAATTTTTCTTTTTGTAATTTTAATATCACCTAACAGACCTTTCCACTTTTTTTCCCCAACCAGACTTTTTTCAGAAGTGCATCCTGAATTTTCTTTCTCATGTTTCCTTTGTCTATGTCTTTCCTGCATTCTGTCATCTGCAACACTTCTCTGATATATTTAAGATCCTTGGATGAAAGGTTAGATCGAGTTTCTCCGAAATTGCGTCACCTTTTTAAATGCATATGTCGAGCAATGTCATCCCTTCCAAGGCTACTACAGTAACTAACTTTTTATCACTCTCGTTTCTCTAAAGACGAGCCTGCCATCTTCTTTTATGCTGTCCATAAGCGACCTCAGTGACCATGCGTGCTCTACTTAACCAATAGTTTGTCGTATTTCGAGCGTTCTCGAGTTAATCTGCTGTGATGTCAGTATTGAATAAGATTAAGGCTTTACAATACAATTACGTAGAGGAAAGCAGTATCATTCACTATCAAGGGTGTACCATTATGTCACCAACCATTTTCCCAATATCTGGAATGAAACTCACATTAATCGCTTGCCACAATTCTTTCGACGGAAAAATAATGGAATCATGCGAGTTTCCTGGAAATCAAAGACTTCCCCACATAAACCAGTAATGAGAATCAACTAATGCCATTAGAAGGACAGAATAAAAATTTTTGAATTAGTGGTACTCCTTTGACGATTCTTGTCCACCTGCTTGAAATCGTCTGTGATAGTTTGCCTTTTAAGCTTTTCACGTATTTGATTTAATATAAGCAAAAATTTAGCACGAGTTATAGGGAACGTTCTTTTTAACCTAGCTTCTGAGATAGTTCTCCATACTGTTGTACACCATCCCGAGTTTCGCACAAGACGACGTCAGGTACGAGGTCTTCGTATGATCGTAGAACTACTCCTTTTTATTGCAAAGACTATCGCAATAAGATATGATGTTGAAAAGAGATGATGTTGACATAAGACGATGTTGAAGTCAAGTTAACTCGCTCATTATAAACTTATTTAACAATCGTTTTTCGCATGTCTACTGTATATTGAATGAACTAGAAGAACTCTTAATATTTGAATGATCGCTTTTTCTACGACTAGCAACACAGCTCTTGGATGTCTTTTTACTATCGTATCTTTTTGCGTAGGTACATTACTAAACTCTGTTGTTATCATCAAGATACGGAGATAATCACAATTGCAGAAAAGAATTTGCTATTTCACGATATATGTTCTGTTCTTTGCTAACTTTCCTGCGGTCTTAGCTTTCAATCCGTGTGTTGCATGCTCACGTTTTGCCAAGTACATGAAAAAATTATAAATTTTAGGAAATCACCTTTTATATTTTTTTATTGGTGCAAAGTTGTTCAGTTATAATGCTGTTGACACTCAACATTGATCAGTTCTTGGCGATCAAATTTACATTTTTTCATCTAAAGAAATTAACAACACATAGGTTAATAAGTTTCACCGCAATGCTAGATTGCTTCCTTGTTTCATTAGCTGGGTATGTTATTTATTGCTCTGTCATTGTTTTCAGTAACCCGTGTTTAATAAAATTTTCAAATGTATAAAATTACAACATTAAAAAAAGGAAAAGTTACATCCAATAAGTCAAATAAAAATACTTGTTTTCAAAACATAATAATCTCAGAAGACATTGCCAACACTTCCACTTGTTGTTTTTTCGGGTTTTTTTAAACACGCACAGTAATATTAAACTGAATTATTTATCAGAGAAAGGATATTCAATAAAGAGCCAAAATTGTCAGAACAGACGTTTTAAATATCTGTTAACATAGTGCAATAATTTGAAGAAAAAGAATATCACAGTGCATGTTTTTAAATCTATTACGCAATACGTCTTAATTTATCATCAAATATAATGTAAACTTTGCATGCTGTAGGCTATTCAAATAATATATGGGAAGGGTGGTCTTATAGCTCATTAATTGTTAGTGTTGTCGTATTTTAAACAGTAGCATATACATCCAGCTGGATGCATAGAGTTTACTTGGTTCTAATTTTAAACACTGCTCGCTTGGCAAAACAATGTAGATATTGGCACCTGTTTCGGTCTTTGCCTTTGTTTTGCGACAAATACTCGCCAGGATTTAACTTTTTTGAAAATTTAGTAAAATGTTACGCTAAATATTCGCAAGAACCTGGAATTTTAGTTTCCTAGATTTCTTTTCATTTTTAGAACGAATAATCGAACTTGACTATAATTCATACATATGCATTATACAAAAAAACATTATAAAAAATTTCTACAACGCAATTTTAAATATTTTACTTTACTAAGCAAATTTAGCATTTTTACTCTTCATCGAACTTTGGTGAGGATCTCTTTATGTTTCAATAATGGCTTTAAGTACTCTCACAAGCACCGTTCTGTTGTTGCTTTTTAATTGTATCCTCTGTATCAAAACACAAAGATATGTAATGTATCCTCTGTATCAAAACACAAAGATATGAAATGTATCCTCTGTATCAAAACACAAAGATAGTTTCAAAACAAAAAAGTCATTGCCTACTTTTTCTCTTGTTGTATGTTAAATGGTTTTCACGCTTCCTCGTGCTTTTTTGCCATCTAGAGAAGCTTCATACTACGCACGCCAAAGAAAATAAACTTATATCTTTATCTTTGGACTCTTACTATACTAACAATGAATTCATCTTTGAATTGTTTGATATTTTTTTGGAAGGATTCCATATTACGTCGTGATGGATTAAAGATTGTCAAAAAAGTACAATTTTGCAAAAAATAGTACTAATGCAATTTGTTGTTAATTCGTGGATATAAATCAAACAAAACATAAATTTTTATTTCAACATGCTCATTTTTGTAGGAATATCAATTCTCCTGAAAAAGCGTCAATCACACACAGAAGACTGAGTATAGAGCTAAAATGCTAAAATATTTATATCACAAGTGTCAGTATTATTAAAGCTGAAAAATACTGGGATGTATTGTATGAAAGTAGACTTTCATGATGCACTTTGAGCGCCTAAGGCGCGGAGTCCAGAGACATGCTCCCCCGGAAAATTTTGATTTTTAGATAGTTGGAAACGCGATTTTTTGCGTTTTTACGGCATAATTTGCAAAAATTTGCTTGCAAAAAATGTTCGCAATACCACGCAGCTGCGAGTGAGTATCTGTTTTACTACATAGCATTTTGAGCATACTATATAGAGCTATAGTTCCTCGACTATTAGAAAAACAGATGGAGAAAACAAAGAAGATATCTGTGTGATAGTTTTCAATATTTTCTTGCACGAAGCTCAACATTACAAGATCAAATTAGTTCATTTTTATCTAAATTAAAAGACCAACCGAAAATTTATGCTTGTGCAATTTAAAAATCTTCAATTATCTACATTGTTGTATGCAACTGTATTCCTATTTCTTATGCAAAGTTTTTATGTCTCGCTTTAGGAAAAAAAATTTTACTTTGAAAAAAGGCAGCTCACTGTTTGCAAAATTTTTGCAAGGGTTTGTTGTGATGGAGCTTTTTCAATTCAAAGACATAAAATTAAAATAGGTTTGCTACTTTTTTATGTCCACGTTTTTGCCATGTGTGTTTCTATAGCCTTGATTGTTGCAAATATTGGCAAGCTTAAGTTACAATATTGGCTATTGGTGAAAAAGTCTTTTAAAACCGGCATGAAATGAAACTTTTTAATTAAATTTGATTTTGAACATCTCATGCTCTTTGTGCAACCAATTAAAAACACTACTTTCATAAACCGATCTCCCATTGTGCACACAAATTTTTCTAACTGTTTTCACTGTTTTATAAACTACATTAAAATAACGAAATACCTTGGCGTAAAGATAATCTAAAGGACATTTTAAATTTTCTATTGTACACACTTTGCGTAATATGTAAAATTCCTCCCACAAAGAAAAACTTTGCTTCTATATGTCTCTGTAATAGCAGGCAACATTTACTTTGTTGTGTAGCATCTTGTATATTATAATAGGTGTTGATATTTGATTGATTTCCTGTTGAGGGAAACGTTATATTTCAAAACATTTTATCCTGTTGCAATGGAACAGAAAACTTGTTTTTGTAATGTTAAAAAAAAATTGAGATCAGAAAAACGCCTCCTGTGTTGTAGAGAACAATAGCAAAAACAATTTTCCATTTATAAAATGCTTCGAAAATTGGAACATTATTATGTAATAACTGAGGTAAAGCAGGCACGCATAAAGAACAAGCCATTTCGATAAAGTTGAGCAAAATGAAATTATCTATGCAATTAGTCCATTAATTATGAATGTAAATGCTGACGCACCTGCCTAAATTGAAAAACTCATATTTTATAGTTATAATTTTCCATCTCTCATTCAGCTAACTGGATTTCATACCAAGAGGTAACGCTCTAAGCAGTATTAATACTTGTGCTCTATACTGTTTAATTATTGAACATTGATTTGACTAATTCTACATTTACACGATCAGTTGCATAAGAATAAGGCATGGATGTATTCATGAACTTTGCTCAAATTCTGGATATTGATCACATGGTAAAATATCATTAACACCTGTTTCAATTTTTGTCACCGCTTTCCCACATAAAGTTTGAAAACATCTATCTTCGCAAATTATATGTTACGTGAACACAATAACCACTAGTTACTTTCTTTTCATTCTATTTATCAATTGATAACCAAATACGATGGGTAATTAAAATTCATACGTTATCCATTATGGAAAACACTTATGCAAATTTCAAAACTCGCACTTGAACATATGAACTAAAATAAGCAAACATCACATGAGAGTTGTCTATACGGAACATCAATTTAGAAGAAATTTCTGTGTTCAAACAATGACTTTTTTGCCATTTACAAGCACTGTTCTATTGTGGCTTTTTAATTTTGGATTTTTTTGTGCAGGAACATTTCTAAATTCTGTTGTTATCATCAGTATACGGAGGTCATCACAATTGAGAAATAAAATTTGCTATTTCACGATACTTCTATTGTCTTGTGCTGACTTGGCTGTGGTCGTAATTGTCCATCCTTCAATTGCATGGATGACTTACTGGAAATTACATGAAGATAAAGTTAAAACTGGCGTCCCCATTATTATAATTTTCCTTGCGCAAAGTCCTTCAGTTGTAATGTCGTTGACACTTAATTTCGAACGATTCCTGGCGATCAAATTTCCCTTTTTTCATCAGCAGTATGTCACAAAAAAAAGGTTAGTAGGTTTCACGGCAATTCTGAACTGTTTTTTCATTCTATCAGGAAGCTTAGTTTTGTTTCGTGCTTTAAAAGGCATGTTATACATTTCCATTACCTTGATCTCAGTTGTTCTTGTGTACCTCAATTTTGAAATGTATAAAACTGCAAAATCTAAAAAAAAAAGTACCGTATCCACTATATCAACGGAAAATATCAGTCTAAAAACGAAAAAGTCTCAGAAGACATTGCCAACTTTTCTACTTGTCATATGTTTGATGGTTTTCACACTTCCATGTGCTGCTTGGTCAGTCTACACAAGCCACGTAATTCGTTCGTCAACGTACAGCGTAATGGAAGTCCATCTTAGATTATGGACCTTTACCATAATGGCAATTAACTCGTCATTCAATTGTCTTGTATTTTTTTGGAAAAATTCTATACTACATCGTGAAGGATTGAAGACGTTGAGGAAAGCACATATATGAAAAAATTAATGTTCTTGTTGCTACATGAACATAATCGGCAAATAACAAGTTCACCAGTGATATATAGTGTTGTTAGTAAGATCATTAATCCTAAGAAAAAACGCAAAAAAATATGCACAGGGGATTACAGAAATATTTGATGTAAAATATTTATTAGAGTTAAGCATTATAGAAGGATAAAACAGGAGATTTGTTAAAATAGACCTGTAAAATAGGCTTATAAGACATAGGGGTATTAAAACTTCAAGTTATTCAAGTGTCAATTATTTGAAGAAAATAAAGTAGGATCATTTTAAGAAAAAGTGATTACTAGTCGATTGTTCTAAAAAATTTTAATTAATTCTAGAAATAACTTTCATTCCAAGGCTACTATGATTACCAAGCAAATTGCAAATATTAATCCGTGGCTTTATTATGTTTTTGTATTAAAACAACTTTAAACAATGCGTTGGCATCAAGTTAGGTAAAAGAAACATCGTCAATAATGGTTTCTCCATGCATAATTAGACACAGTTCTAATCATTTACAAGTTGATCTAGTGAGGTCTTTTTCTTTTCAAAAGTTGGATTGCCTTCAATGAGAGTTACATTTGTTACACAAACTTCAAGTCTGCAAATGTAACACACAACATTTTTTCGTTCCAAAACATTAAAAACCCGTACGGCAGTTGTGGAGTCTCCAATTCATTTGAAAATGTTCATGCATGCTACTTGACCAAAACTTCAGGCTGGTAAAGTTTTGCTGCAAAAACAAGTAATGTATTTGATCATAGGTACAAAACTTTAATGATGATATATTTTGATTGCAATTTGTTGTTTAAAATGCATGAAGAATATTAAAATGTTACTAATTAAGGTGAACATGGTTCTCATACAAAAAGTATCATGATTTATACTAAATACATTGGGAGTACAACAAAAATCAATAATTTCTCAAGAAAAGAATAATTGTTTAACCAGTAATGAAAATACTTTTTTTAATTTCGTGAATATTTTCATCTTTCTTATCTTTCTTTGTGTCTCTGACTAAGCCAGCTACAAATTCAATGACAATACACATTATGGATGTACCAATTATCTAAATGATTATCTAAAGAAGATAACTTCCAAGATTAGGTTCATCAGACATTAATATACTTTCGTCAATTCCTTTTCTTGCAAGAGTTTTTACTTCATTTTTCGAGTTCATCTGGTTTGTCTTTTACAACTTAATTTTTCTTCAACATCTGCAACAATATACTCAACATTATTTATAAAGTATTCCTTCATGGTCTGACATACAATGCACACTTACACGAATAAAACACAAAATACACAGTCCACCAACACAGCCAATGCAATTTAAAATCACATCTGTGATATTCTTGTTTTCATTACAAAACATTTCTACATATTCACTTATCTTATTTTTAAAAAGATCTCCACAGTCCTGTCCAGTGTTAAAAGATCAAATGCTTGTTCAGCCGTGGTTTGCAATGCTGCAAGAACTTTGGCACAAGGTAAAAAACTTCCTTTAACAAGCATACTTCTCAACTTGCTTTCCTGCATATGCACACAAACCTGCTGTGCACGACGTTCAATGTCAAAAAGACCATCAATATATTAAGCTAGTAGATTATTATATCTGATAATCCAATACAGTTCTCGAGCATTTCTTCGAGAACAACTTAAGCAAATTACATCGTATAACAAAAACAAGTGCATCGTTCAAATGGCTTTCAAGTTTTATATATAAGTTTTTGCGTGATCAATTTTTGCCAACTCATGGTCTTCCGATAGTTAAAATCAACCGTGGATACCAATGACATGGCAAACTCGATAGTCATGAAGGCTCTTAGCAGTGCTGTAGAACTAAATTTATCAGATGGGGGCTCTCTTGACGAAGTTGAAGACATGAAATTATGAAAAATTACCCATTTCAAAGGTAGAAAGGGGGCGCCTCTCCCAAGCGCCCCCACTTTTACAATATTGGCTCTTATTTACATAGATGCACGATATTTCGTATTAAGGTCTTTAAAATGCATTGTTCGGTGTGGATAAACACCATTCATACAGCGAATTTGAGCCAGGGCCCACATAATATTTATATCATTACGGTAATGATGGATGACTCATGACTAAACAGGCTCGCCCTGAATAAGCTTTAAAACTTTAGTGGGTTATGTCTGTTTCGAAGCATGAGAGGACAATTGAGTATCTCCTGTTTACCAAGTCTTTCTGGATATGCGTTTGTAGATGAAATGCATTACGCATGAAAACTCAAATTGAAGGCAGAGTTCAGACCGTTTATAATATCACGTTTTACATGAGCCTAATGCGATTTAAACGACAGATAATGAGAAATTTTATCTCGTTCTCTTCTATTTTCAATGCATTTGGTGCATATAAAATGCAATGTTTGAAACCAGCCTAATGGCAAATATTCAGATAAGAAAATATAACAAAAACATTTTAGTTATCTTTATGGGTTGGTACAGAAGAAGAACCTTATTTTTTAGAAAGCTACTTACTCAGAGAAACAGATATTTGCAAAAAGGAAAAGTCAATTCGTGTGTCCAATATAAGATAAAATTGGTAAAAAGATTGAACGATTGCATATTTAAAAGCTGTCAACATCTGCATGCGTCTCTTTGCAACAAATTCATTTTTGATAGTTATGCTAATTTATACTTGTTGCGATAAGCATTATTTTAGTTTTGCCTTTATCGGAACTTGATGTTTAAGCTCCATTTTCTTTAGTTTAAAAACATTTGGACAAATCATGCCAGATCAGCTTTGTGAAAAATAGGGCAACTATATGGTTAAAGACGATTTACTTTTTATATCAGAAATTGGTCGCAAATGGTAACACTAGTTACCATTTCAATTTTGTCACTGTTTTAAATCCAAAAATATTTGCTACTATACCATTCTTCCTTAAACTTGTGAAATATGCTCTGTTCGTGCAAAAATTAGGAATTGTCGATTCATTTTTTCAGTATTTTTGCGAAAAACAAGTAATTAAAGTTCATACTTCAGCTAAGTCTTATAAAAAAATCTATGAAAAATTTTCATAGTGAAATGTAGAGCTTATATAAAACAACCCATCAGACAAGCATCGCATGCATGTGTATTATCTACAAAATTTTGGTAGAACAAACGTTTCTGTTTAAAATGGCACTTCAACCGGTAAACAAAAAATACTAACATCTCTATCGAAACACATCCTTCCTAAATGCATTCATAAAATTTTATTCATTGTCTGGTAGTCACACAAGACTTGCATTTCTCAAGTCAATGAAACGTGAGGGGAAATAGGCGCGGTGCAGCACTCCTCAAAAATTGGAAAATAAGAAATGCAATGTGTTCATAATTGTTTTAATATTTTGATGCTACGAAGAAAAAGTTTTGAACATTGAACTTGCTTGTATTTACTTCATACTTCAACACGATATGATTGCAGTATGAAAACGGTATAGATCAGCCCAGGCTCACCAAGTTAAATCATTGTTTCCATTTTGGAGTTTGTTGACCATTGATACAAAGGAAAGTGTGTGTGCAAACTACGTCTTGACTACCATGTTGGATTATTTTCACAAAGCATTTTCCTTTTTTGCTGTGCAAATGTAATCCAACATGAAGACAATTAATTTGTTCTTTGGGTCTTAATTAATTTCATATTAAATTTCTTAGTACCTTATGTCTGTCAGTGACAAACGTTGAGCTTAAGGAGGAGTCTCTTTTATTCGTTGTTTGTTGCTAATAACAGAAACACACGTACAAAACGGGACAATCTAACAAATAAAACATAATTTTACCCACCTATTCTCAACTTCTTCCATATATATTGCCTTTCTCTATAAAAGTTTTTGGCGTCGGGTATTCTTCAACATTTTAATTTCTGATAGACAATCATTATTCTGCTTTTTATTTTTCACTGAAAAACAAAAAACCAGAGAGCACAGAATTTGTAAATGACATTCCTGTCAGGATCATTTAATAAGCATTTACCAGAAAATACTTTCAAGTGCTACAGATCAAATTATAGCGTAATTATGAAGGTTTTACTCTTCCTTTGATGCTTACTGTTTGGCAATGTCATTGCTGATCATATCACGCATTTCCAAGCGATTTTACTTATAATTTAACTGCCTTTACTGAATTAATATACTCTTTTAACTGATGTTTAAGATAGGTATTGATGTTTTCCACGTCAGTCAAATTAGAGGTCTTATACACAAAAGTATATTTGGAGAATCATGCAGTGGCGTAGCCAGCACGCAAGTTTCAATTCTGCTATTAAAATTTTAGATTATTGGTATTATTCATCTCTTTAGAAATCAATGGTTTTAACAGTGAGTGAACACAAAAAATGTAACATAGCAGGACCAAATTTGTGGGCTGGCTACGCCAATGGAATCATCAAATATCTAAACGCAAACGATCATCATTTGAGTAGGCCAAGTTATATTAAAAAGGAAAATTGCGAACATGGATTATCAACACATGTTTGTATACGTAGAAGTTTAATTGTGAATGCTACTTACATAGCTCAATCATGTTGGTCAGTTTGTGCTGACATAACTGAAGCAATTTGAGGAAATAAGCCATTGAGTTAACGCTTTATATTGTTCAGTCATAGGACTGTTGGTAAGTTGAGGTGTTACTGGTATAGACTGATGCTTCCAAGTCATTAGCAGTATATAAATAGTAGTCATTGCACTATGAAAATTTGCAAAGTTTTTTTTTTATAAGTCTTTTTCCGAATCAGCTTTAGTGCACTTAGAGTGTTTTATATGTTTTTAAAAACAAAATAATACCTTTGGCGTGGGTCAATAAAGTATGACTAACCAAAAACAGATTATGAAATTTCATTTTTTATCAAGACGATTTAGCATTTTGTCTTACAATAAAGTATAGAAGTCTTGTTATAACGAGCTCAGGTCCATGAAATATATGCTAAAAATTTTTTTCTTGATTGCAGTTCGGGATTTTTTTTTCTTTTTCTATGTATTGTAAGCTTAAAGAGCATTTAGGAATTTTGAATAATAATCATACACTTATGGTCGTTCTTGAGTTCATAATTTCATTTGTATCGAGATATATACGACGATTCGCTTGATTGAACGACACAAATAGCTAAAACATTTTATGAGTCTTTGTGAGATCGCACGATAAAAATATTTTTTCAAAAATACTATAGACTAAGGGAAAACAGTTATGCATTAAGAACAAGTCAATTGATTTTTATGAATTAAATCACCTGTAAAATAACTGATTCTGGCTCTAACAGCTGCCAAGAACGTTTTGAGTATTGTAATCCTTTTCTTTATCTCACTTGTTCAATGAAGATTTGTTTTGTAAACATAAGGCATTATATTTTTTACTGAAACTGAAGCTTAGTACTTGAACTTTACCTTCTTTAGTTTATAGTATGTTTTTATTTACACTATAATTTAGTGCCATGAATTATAAAACAAGATGCATAAAATATATTTCGTCTAAATTTGGAAAGTGTTCATATAGTAACGTATTTTCTGTTTCATGAGTTTTGGTTTTTGTCCTCTTTTTTTAAAGATTGCCTTGATAACGTATTTAGAAGATGTTACGTGCACCAAAAAGTAAGGAATTTGCATGTTAATTCTTCACTTTTTATTTCATTCTTGCTGACGAGTAACTACCATTCATACATAATGTATTAAGCAATTATGCAAATTTTTTATAGAGTAAATTTGAGCATATGAACACATAAGTGTTTTGTGTGAAGTCTTGGTCAAACAATATTTTGTTTTCAAATAATGGATTCAGCTTTATTGACAAGCACTATTCTATTATTGCGGGACTCTTTCTAAATTGTGTTGTTATTATCAGTATATGGAGATCATGTCGAGTATGAAAAAAATTTTGTTATTTCGCTATGTTTCTATTGTCATGTGCTCAGTTATCAGTGGTTGTACTTGCTCATCCGTTGATTGAATGGGCCGCTATTTCCAAATTACAAGGAGAAAAATATCAAGTAAATGAAATCGTTTTTTTGGAGTGCTGTTTTTGGTACAATCTTTTTCAGTTCTGCTGCTGCTGACACTAAACGTCGAACGATTCTTAGCAATCAAATTTCCATTTTTTCATCAAAATAAAGTAACAAAAAAAGGTTAATAGGTTTTACAGCAATTCTGGAGTGTTTGATCCTTCTACTAGATAGTTTAGCTTGGTTCAGAATAATACCAGGCATGTTATTCCTTTGTCTTCCTTTGATAGCAGTTATTCTTGTTTACTTAAACTTTGAAATGCATAAAATTGCCAAATCAAAAGAAAGAAGAACTCCATGCACAATAACAACTGAAAATATCAGAAAACGAAAGCATCATAAAACATTACCAACTTTTGTGCTAGTCGTATGTTTAATGGTTTTCACACTTCCAACTACAGCTTGGTTAGCATACAAAACCCAGCTGTCACGCCATCCTCTATTGTTTAATATAATAGAAGTTCATTTTAGCCTTTGGAGTCAGACTACGATAGCAATGAATTCAACTTTAAATTGTCTTGTATTTTTCTGGAAAAATTCCATATTACGTCGTGAAGGATTAAAGATCGTGAAGAAACTACATTTTTGTAAAAGATGAATTTATTTGACAGTAGGTAAATGAAATCCAATATAACGTAAATTTGTTTTCAAATATAAAGAGTGCATAAAAACTGAGCAATTAGTAAAACCTCACTTAAGTAATCAGCGCAAAAATCCTAAAAAATCACTGGTGGAATAAGTGATTCGACTTGTAATTGTATATTTGACGGTAAAGTTTTCGCAAATAGTAATAGTTTTTAGAGTGAGAATTGTGTTTCGAAGAAGCACTTTTCAAATAGCTTGTGCACTAAAATGACTCCCCTAAAAAACAATTGGCACTTGTTGTTCAAGCTGACATAGTTTCGGGAAATTTGGCTAAAAGATACGTGAACTCTGGGCATTCAAATTGATTATTCATGTTTCAATTAATTTAAGCTCACATTTATACATAACTGATGAAATGATAAATTTATCTAAAAAAGAGAAATACAAAATAACCTGTAATTTGAAAGTTAACAAAAAAAATTTCGCTGCATTAGAGAATGTCTCGTATTGGAAAAGAAAAAATTCCGTCATGAAAATGTTGTTTAATGTAATCAGTAAACTAATCCATACGTATGCATAATTTTGCGTGTTCTATTTCTTTGAGACACTTTTGCACAAGCGCACTGGCTATGTTATAAGTAGTGTTTAACCACTCCTTTAACAGTAAAACATCAATCGAATATTTGCCATTCTATTTCTATTCGCCAAATATTATAAATTAGGGAAATATTTCTCAAAATCGTCCAAAATGCCATGACAAAATATACTCATAAAGAATACTCTGCGCTTTTTGTTGAGTAAATAATTATTTAATCTATTCAGCATCTATACTTTTTTTTATAGACGGGAGTTTATTTTAATAAAATATTTCCTTTAGTAGTAAAACAACAATCGAATATTTGCCATTCAATACGCCGAATATTATAAACTAGGGAAATCTTGGCCAAATCATTCAACACGTTATGACACATTATGCTTATCAAGAATACTCTGCGCTTAGCGCTGCTTGTGAAAAATTATTAAAATTGAATCTATTTAGCATTTATACTTTCTTCATAGAAGCAAGTTCATACTAATTCTTCCATTTAGCGTGTATTATTACGTTCTTTAATCTCCTTACCGTGTATTAACATATATATTTTCTTCCGTGCATGTTCTGAATGAAGAATATATTTAACCAGGCAAGTGTGTATATCGAATTAAATATCGTTGGCGAAAGGTCATTTCTGAAACATCTACTTTCCTAAATGCAAGCGTTGCCCGACCAACCTATATAGGATGAGAAGTTCAAAAGTTCAGTGATGACGATGCTTATATTTTTAATTAAATAGAACTTCCTGGAAAATGCGAGGCAATTATAAAGAAAGATACTTATAGTGGCAGCTCATGTTTTTATTGGTCATATATATAATATCTCAAAGGAAAATCTTTGGCACTAAGTTTTGTTGGTGTTAGGGCTTATGTACGTTTTCATATGGAGGCAATTGTTAATTGCTGTCCTTCAAGCTAGTGTTCAATACAATATCTTTGACGGCCATCATTCCTCATGATTCGACAAAATAATTACCAACGTCATTGTCTTGAAAATGAAATCTACTCCTATGGTGTGCATATACAAATATTCGTGTAAACAATCAGCTATCGATACACGAAATTTAAAATTGACCGTTTTATATTTCTCTTAATGCAACTGAATCTCTATAAAGATTAGCTAATCATATAAAGCTATAAAAATACATACCTGAAAGGTTTTTTAATCGTTTCAGGCGAAACAAAATTTTAGGAACTAAAATAAAAGAACAAAGGAATAAGTTATAAATAAAAGATTTTATTAACTAAACGTTTCAAAAAACCATTAAATAATATGCAACAAAATTTTTTTAAATAAAAAACGTGAGAAATCTGCAATCTCACCATATAACGTCAAGTAGTATAAGATCTGCATCCATTCCAGTCTTATAAGAAGGCAGACTGTTTCATCACTCCAGGTAAATCTTCCTTTAAGGAGCACACGAGACGATTGCATCAATTAAGATGATTGCACCGATTAAAATTATTGTATGAAAATTCGGCCTTAAACCTGTAGGACATGTTTCCCATCCCTTTATTGATGATTTAACAAATTTGCCACAACTAAAATATGTAAATGATCATTTGTCATATTTTTTTTAAACACTGATGAGAAGAGTGAGATAAAATTTTAATTTCACTGTACGTACAGAAAAATCAATTAAAACTTATGTAAATATGATCTACTGATATTTTGCATGGTTGTAGCTGATTTTCTGCTCCATCTTTTATTCTACATGTTATATTGTACTATTCAGTCACAAATAATTTTACTCTCTAAACGAATTTGAACCAAGGAAGTAAAACTTCAGCAATGGCTAGATATCTTGGTTTATTCATAACAGAAAGATATGATCATATCGTACTTCTTCCTATTTGAAAAATCTCAACTGATTTAAGATATCTGTGCTCAGCAACCTGACCTCCCATGATAACAAATGTATCTTCCGTTATAGCTGCACAAAATCTCCATATTTTTCATTCATGGTGGGTAACAAGGTAATCTTACCTTCACTTACAGCCATCATGATAACATTGTTAAGTATTTCTCGATCATCGTAGCCTCCAAGAAGAACAACTTGATCTTTCCATCGATGTGTTGCCATTCCAGCTAATGGATGAGGAAATCGAGGCATTGCTTTAATTTTAAGAGATCCTGGATCAATCTTTACAAGCTAGAGAGAATTTTGTCTTCCTTTCCATATCCTCCAAAGACGAAAATATCATCATTAATGATCTCAGCTCCATGGCTCAACCGTGATTCAGGCATATGACACGACACTTTCAAAATATGTGATTTAATACCAGTAACCTGCAATTCACATATAAGATCACATGATGTTCCTTTATCGTCATTATATCCTCCTATGTAAAAAATGCTCTGTTTGTAAGCAACAGTTGCTTATCTATATTCATCTTCTCAAAAATCTGAAAAATCACAGCTATCATTTTCTCCATTTCTTTAGTGATTGTCGAAAGAGTTTGCTTAATATCTTTCATTTTCCATCATTTCTTTATGTACTTTGGCATATTGAAAATATAATTCGACGAGATTTGGATTTAATTCGATCCTGTCTTGATGTTCTTTCTTATTCAATCGACTCACGTGTATTTAAATCATTAGAAATAATATGGTTTATTTCATCCAACTAAGGTTCATGTCCAATCTTAGTCCGTGATCTGTGCCTCAAAAATATGCTTTAAAAATGAGTTTCGTTGGACACCTCAAGGAAGGTCGCAAAATTTTCAAAATAGATAGAAAGTCACTTGCTGTTTGATATTCTTTTTATTGTCACTTCTAAAAAGCTGCAGTTTTTTAGTATTTCGCGGTTGAATTTCAAAATTCCTCGCTCCTTCAATTTTGAATGTCGCCATTTTTTTGTGCGGAACTCTTTGTATCTAACTGCCGTTGTCATGGTGAGGCAAATTTATTTACGGGCGCCATCTTGAAAGGTGGCAAAAAGGCGAGACTCTTAATAAAGTCCAAGTAAAATGTAAGTTTTAAATGAAGAATTCTGTCGAAAATTTTGGAAGCAAACCTAAACTGTCACCTTTGCACTTATGTATCAACATAGGAGAAGCCTGTTTTAGACCTAAATCTTGTCAGTGTTAAGAACTCATGGTTAAATCGTGCGCAACTTCACTTTTCGAAGGATAGCAACGCATCTTTCTATAAATTTTTCCTTAAACACTAAAGCTTGGTAAGAAATTGATCATTACCACTAAAGAATTTTTTGTTAATAAGCTTTTAAAGAGGCACATCATTATGCATAGGCCTAAGATAAATGCAAAAATTGTAGAACAAACATTTAGCAGCTTACAGCTATGTTACAGATTCCATAAAGTACATGCTTTTCTGATTAACCTGCTTTAAGTGATGCAAGAGCAAAAATAAAGTTTTAAAAGTATTGCTATCAGGCTATTAGACTCACTAAACACAAAAATTACTTTGATTCAATGTTTTGACCACTCTTTCTACAAGGTCACTCTACATAGGATAAGTGAAGTCCATTCTTTACTTTGGAAGAGTAGAATTCTGAAATTTCTCTTTTTAAATATAGAAGGACAACATTGTTTTGGTTTTGTAGAACCTACACTAAGCATTAAAGTGCTTGCTCACTTACTTCTAACAGAGGATCTTGTCTCCATTACATACCAATGTCCCAAAACCATCTTTAGTTGCTGTTTCCATGCATTGATTATATAAAGAATGACTTCAAAAATAATTCAGATATTTTTTATTTTAAATCAACATTATAAACTTTTATCAAAGGACACAGAGTAAATTAGTAAATTAGTATGTATAGATCAGAATCATAACTACATTTCTTGTTGAGAAATATATATACAGGATCACTTTTTCAATCAATGTGCCAGAACTCTTTCACTCTCCTTTTCATGGTATGACAAAGACAACTTTTATCTATGAAAGTCCTCGCTAATCAAATTTACAATAAAACAAGTTTCAACCCAAGCAAAAAACCCCAGCTTTCTGGCTTCTGAAATGGCTCACTGAAAAATATTCTTTCTTGAACTGTAAAACATGATCTTGAGCATAAAGCCTTAACTGAAGATTAACAATCATCACAACCTATGAAAGAGATTGTTGAAAAATACAAAAGTTTACCACTTCTGACATATTGTAAACAAATAGTAGCTAAGTTTGTTCTAAGAATCATATAATGTTGAGTTCTAGCTTGGTGTTTTGAGATTTTATGCTTCTTGACTGAGATTTTTAACTTCTTTTTGCAAAATACCTCTCAGTTGTATACAGAATGCAATAAGAATGACTTTAGCAATATTTACACTAACTCTTGATTAGCAATGGAAGTTTATGGAACTTACATTTTTGTACCAAGCTGCGCTTTGGCTTTTCCGTTTACAACCACAAATGGATATTACTCCTCCGGATGAAAATGGGTGGCAAACGAGTGACGGGAAACTGCAAGTCTGAAGTCGTATGGATGACCATTCCCCTAGCGCCGGATTCCCTACTTGATAACGTTCATTGTGGTTGTAAGACTAGCTGCAACGTGGCTGTAACTCCCAACGTTGTTCATGTAACAAAGCCGGAGTGAAGTACACGGATGTATGGTCGTGTACTGCATGCACGAATGTAGATATTGATGACGACAATGATGTTGAGGAAGAGGAGTTTTTAGATGATGACATTGACGACGAATTCGAGACAGACCTTTAAAAAAAGCGCGCCTTGTCTTGCACAATACGATTATAACTTTCAAAATATTATCTTCGCAACAATTGCTAAAATCCAACCTAATGCACGAGTGAAATATGTATTTCTTTCAGACATTTTATTTATGTTGCCAGTATTATCGTGCGGAATAGCTCTCTATTAGGTCTGACACTAGCACACAAAATATAAATAACATGAAGTTTCTTAGGGAAAATGGCGGATTTCGAAGTTGTAATGAGCTACAAATTTTAAAATTTTAATGTAATATAGCAATAAAACGGCAGCTTTTTGGAGATGACAAGAAGTAAAACTGCGTTAAGCATGTAAAAGTCGTTCTGTCTTGAATTTTTCACGACCTTCCTTGAGGTGTCCAACGGGAATGAAAGAAAATCGGTCACAGATCACGGACTATCTTGTCTCGTTTGCTTTGAGTACAACATTGTAGGAACCCTTTTAACATTCGTAAATTCAGGAAAACATTGACTGTCATAACAATTTTCCAGGGATATTTCCTCATCTTTTACGACGTTGTAGCGATTTGGATGGTCGAGGTTTTGTTAACAGCGGTATTATTTGTCAAGTCTTCGCCTCTACATTCTTGGTTACTTGGGCAAGAAGCCATTTGTATAAGTCTGCCAATTAATTCATAGGGCCAAAATCGTTGAAACGCAGAGAATCAATTATATTGTCGTGAAATTCGAGCAAGGCAAGGCGACATGTTTGAAATTAGCAGCTTTCTCTCGATATTTGATAAACGGAGTTGACAGAGAATAACAAAACGTAATTTGCATTATAGCTTCGTTTTGTCCGCATCGACATATCACAAAACAAAGAAATGAATCCGAAATGAAGGTGCAAGCTGTTCCATTAAGCAATTAAATTTATACACAAAATGTGTTTATATACAGTTGCGGAAAAGAAAAATTCTAAGTTTTAAGTACCTTATAGAAACTAGTGGCGGATTACTAATGACAAGGCCTGTAGACAAAGATAAAATTTTTGGTCTTTAAATCAGATAACTAATCCTCCGACTAAGCTCAGTTTTTAGATGGCACTTGAGTTCCTTGCGCTCCTTGCCTTCGCATTTCCCAGCTTATTTTTGTAAATCAAAGTATCGACAAGAAGAAATAAATTTAAAACTCAAACTGGGAAGATCCACAACTTCATGAGTTCTGAGCGTCTGCATTTGAACAATAGATCGTAAAGTTTTTAAATGCACAAATGGTCAAGTAAAGCATTTGAGTATTACGCAATGGAAAAAATGAAAAATTAACTATGTCTAGATACAACAGGCCTCTCGAAAGCCGCGGCCTGTAGGCTTGGCCTAATGAGTAATCTGCCACTGTTTAAGGTAATTGCGGCAGAAAATTACTCGTAAAAGTTTCTGAATTAATATTACTGTGCTGAGCCAACAACGCTGTAAAACTTTAATTAAGTACATCCTTCCTCATTCTACACTTGAAATATTCTGCGGTCAAATGGGTTTTGAGGCAAGCACACCAGCACTTTTCTCTTTTGTAGCACTATTATTTGGTCACTAATTTATGAAAGCAAAAATTGACTCTTAAATCCCCTCTGGGTAACATCTTTCTTTCTTAGCCCTCTAGGACCCGGACCTTTTTTAAAAGTTTGCACATATTTCATTTGGTGATTGTTGCCGTGGTGCAACAACGGGCTCTTTAGGCTGCATTTACACTATACCGGATTCGCTCATCACGACATCTTCATTTGCTTTAAAAACTAAACTGTTCTGCAAAAGCTAATTAAGCTGATGGATTTTGTCTATTTGATTTTGTTTCTGACGTTGAAAAACTTCATAGCCTTTTAATATAAAGAATATAAAACCTGCTACGATAGCAGGAATCTATTTCAGGTTGGTTTGCATTTTGCATCAATAATGTACGCAATAAACACCTTAAAACATTTAGTGTCATGTGCAAAGATATTTTTCTTTCTTTCTACCTCAACAATCGTATTTTCATACGAGTTCAGTGCGAAAAGTAAATATGGAAAAAGTGAAGACGACAAGAAAAGTTTGTCAAATATTGTTTAAGAAATAAAAGATGTTGACTAGGTATGCAAAGGCTTTTTCGCAGACCTTTGCATGGGAGAACTTAAAAGCATATAAATAACAATTCGAAACAAAAAAAATCAAAAAAAGCGTTTTAACTTTTCCTCTATAATTTGTTCATGATTGATTTGCAAATTCTCTTTAATTGATTGATTGATTTAATTGGTTAGTTTAAGATCAGTTTTGCACAGGATATGCAAACACAGCAATAGACCAATCAATTTATTGTGTCTATTTCATTGACATTATTGAAGTATCGTCGGATGTTCGCATATAACTCACCACCTGTTGTACGAGTTACAGCAGATTCACATAGACTACGTTGTTGAGCATTGTCAGGAACTCTAACTGTTTTCGTTTTCCTTTGTAGCTCTACCCATTCCATGTGAAAAATGGTAAGTAGCATCGCATGTTTTAGGTATCCAAAAGGCTTTGGAATCGGCTTAAGATGCAACATTGGGATTGTCATCGGTATAAAGTGTCTTCTATTTGGAGGCCAGACTTTTTTTCTGCTCAAAATGTAACAGCTCTCATATATTGTATAGATCAATGATGTAGATTATCTAAGATACTTTCATAATGTATTCTAACTAGAAATTTCCTTTCCCTTCCAAACGTATTCATCAAATCTGTATTGATCAATTTACTTCCGTTCCTTAATTGAAACAAAACTAAATTTTTGCATGTTTGAACATAACATCTCTTAATAATAAATCCCAAGACTTTTATTATTTTACCTTAGTTAAATAAATCGTTTGAAACTCTTTTAAGGACGATTACAATAATTTGCAGATGGTATACACATGTGTACATCTCATATGAAGGTAGACGCTTGGGTAGAAGTCTAATCTCTTTTTGCAACTTATTCTAATATCTTTTATATCGTACAAAATTACATTACCCAAATGGTATCAAGATTTCATTCTCTTTACTCTACGTCTGTACAGACTATGGACACTTTAATGTTCATTGCTTGGAACCTACTGTTAGAAGGACAGTAGTCAAAAAAGCGCGGCAAACGTGAAGTAGAAGATTATTTGATCAGTTGAAAAAAATCACAATTTGAGTTATTAAGGGCAAGTTATCGATTCATTCGAAGTCGCCTAGTCAAGGAATATGAAAAACACATACAGTAAACTGTATTACTTGTCCTCTTACCGTTGACAGGAAGTATTTTTAAACAGTCGAATATTATTCTTTGGAAATGAGCACTTATGTAAAAGGCGGAAAAAACAACTTAAGTTTGCGGTCGGAATGATTCATTCAGTCCTTTCTTCGTTATTGTTGCATGCGCCAAGCAAATAGAGGACGTGCTCGTACGCACGCAACACCAGTTTATGCTTCGTTATAAAATTAAAATTTCTGGAGACGCGATTATTTTGGGCTCGTGACTGGTACATGCCGTATTCTGTATTTTGTGATATTTGTTTAGCGATACATATACGAAGGAAAAGCATGTTTCTTAAAGATATGTTCTTGCAGAAGATCATAAACATTGTCACCATAAGTAGCTATTGTTATGATGATATAAGCTGATCAGTCATTCATGTAGATAATGGAAGGTGTTGTTAGCAAGTACTGGTCATTGGTAGATAAATATAAACTAGATGCAATACAGTTAAAGAGACTTGTAAATTAATGTAATGTTTTTGCTTATATCTACATCACCAAACAACATGACTGATAATGAAAAATACTAATAATACCAGCAATATTTAAAAGAACTAAAAAAACAGTTACAAATAAAACAAACATAAACAGTACTTGTTTCAAGTCTGTATTTATATTTTCCAGCAGATTTTACTCTGGCACTGCATATATCCGGAAATACATTAAAATTGAGTTCTTACGTTTGTTGCGATGATCGTATATGTCATCCAATGAAATTACAGAGTCAAGATTAAAGCCTATGAGGATTGGATTGCAAATTGTTTGAAAAGGAACATTTAAACTTTCACAAATTTTTTGATTATCTGAATGAAAAACGCTCCACAATACCCAGATGCGACTAGGCTCAGTTTTGCAAAGTTTTTCATCTCCTCATTTATCAATTAATAGAAGTAAAATGACATATTTGTATCAAAATCACACTCTTCAGTTGCATGCACAAAGATCTTTAATCGTGCATCAAATCATGCGTCAAATCTCTAAAACGTGCAGCTAGATGTAGAAGGCAACAGGACGTTTCCATTTATTCGTGATATATGTATCAAACAAGAATGGTATAATAAGTAGAATTCGAAAATCATAAGTAGTGAAATAATATTTCTTCGAAGCATTGAGTATTTGAATATTATCATAAAGATAACTGAAAACATACTAGTGTATAGTCATCCATGTTGTACTACTGCTTTTGGAAGTTGTTCTGTTAATAAGATACGAGCCCATGTTTTTACAGGGATTTAAAGAGGAATCTTACATGGCATATTAGAACTAGTAATAAGTTTTATATACTTAAATGGTAATTTTGTTGCGATATAGCACAGGTCTGCAGCGTACATACATTAACATAGCACCAAATGAGTATTCACACTCTGCGTGTGATTGTCTATGTCCAAATTTAAGAAATGTAAATGTAAATGCCTGTAACGACAACGGTACGTCGTGAACGAGTCTTAAAATCGTTTGAAATATCAAATCTTGTGCTGGCAGGCTGCCTTCGAAATGCAACACCCTCATGTGCTACTATCATTGCTTTATCTTTGCAAGGAATCTCCAGAAGTCTCAAACATAAGAAAGCTTTGTGAAGATACTACACAATACAGACAAGGCGGAGCGTGGACGCAAACTAAACCTCCACTCCTTTTAGTGCAGGTATTGGCTAGTTTGCATAAAGATGGTATTTAAACAATTTATTGCAATTGACTTGTATCTGATCATAAAATTAGAGTTTGTTCATGTCCTTTTAAACATATTCCTCGACACAAAATTGACCAATATTATCAAAATAACATGCTTGAGCATTACAAAGGAGATTTGAATGAATGAACAGCGCAGTTGCAGATTGTTGCCCATGCGAACAAAGCAGACACACAAACCAAATATTCAAGTGGTTGTCGAGCACCATATTCAACGAGTGTTGTAGCCAAAACCAACTTTCAACACGCCATTATAAATTCAAATTTAGTGCAAAGGAGAGTATAAAAAATCACGATAAGCAGAGAACCGACACACTTGGATATCAGTTGTGTGTTCAGTTCACTTCAAGTTCAAACTTTGAGATTTAGCAACAATTATGAAGGCGATCTTACCAACTTTCTTCACAATCCTTTTACTTTGTTTGGCATGCGTGTTTGGTATGTATGTTAAATTTTACCAAAGGCAGTCTGCAAAGCCTGCGTGGCAAGAAGGGGTGCAACAAAAATCCGTCCTTTTAGTTTGAAAATAATATGAAAGAAAATGCATTTTTTTAATTTTTTACTTGCTGTCGTGTCCACGTTTAGAATAATTGTTCGTATAATAACTTTAGTACAATGAGTCTTATCTGTTCGAGTTTTCTCTGATGTAGGTCTATGTAGTGGATTTAACATTTTACTATAGTTTTTCAAACAATTTAAAATCGTAATGCGTGCTTTGCTAATATTTAATTTTGTTTGGTAACTTCGTGTTTATACGTGGGATAATACATCGTGTTATGCGTGTGAGTGTCATATTGTTTAAGAGCATGGCGTGAGATCTGGCATGGATGAGTAAATATTACTAAAACTAGAATTAAGAACAGTTTTCAAGATAGTATTTATTAAGCACCTATGCAGCCCACGATGACTTCCTGCGCGTTCATTTCTCACGTTGATATGAAAGGCCAAAAAAGATTGCATTTTCTCTTCTAACCTCCTTCACGGCCAATTTCATAATAAATAATCTTTTTAGTCACTCATGATCATTTTACTAATATAACATTTACGTTCCAGGTCATTTTATCCGTGACGAGGCTGAAGACGAAATTTTCTCCCAAGATGAACAGACAGGTTCATATTACTCTTTATTACATATCATAAGCATAATCAGGGTAACATATCTAGGTAGCTACAAAATTCGGTCAATTTAAATTTACTTTGTAACTAAGACAATGTATGTTACAACATGGAGAGAGACTCCTAACTCCACTGCAGATATTTAAAACATGGCAAATCTCAGTCCCTCTTGTAATCAACAAGTAGGGCACTGCATATTAAGCATGCGCTTTTGTCCTGTGAATTTTCAAAATTTAGCACTGGATTTCACATGTGAATGGCGTCTTTGTCACATAGCTATTGAACTCCTTCTATCGAAAAATTTTAGGGAGTACTTGCAGTGCAGTAAAAGCCAGAATAGATTGTGGTTACGTGGGAATAAAACAGTCGGAATGCGAACATAACAACTGTTGCTGGGATAGCAGCAAGCCAAAAGACTATTTTTGTTTCTACAAAGGTAAACAAGTAGCATTACAATACTATACACAATCCTTCATTGGGAAAGCGAAACAAAAGGGTGTAGCTGCCATGTCTTTGTTATAATAAATAAAGAAGCACGGCACAGCACTGTATGGTATTGTATATTGTAGAAGAAGAAAATACCAAAATCGGAGGTACATTAAGGCACATACATAAGTTAAATATACCCCTATTCAAGAACCATGACGTTTTCGCACTAACTAGCGACACAAACCAAAATGGTCGTTTATAAACCCACTTTCGATTGAAAAGCAATTTACTTAACCTCTTTTTTGCTATTTTAAAGTGAAATTTAAACACCCATATATTTTATTGCAAGTCTTGGTACAGGGTATTTATTATATTTTAGGCAGCGAGTGCAAATCGGTGGACCCGACGCAGCGATTAGATTGCGGTTACTATGGAATCAAGGAAAAGGAATGTTTGACTAAAGGCTGCTGTTGGGACAAAGCTATGAAGGAGTTCCCTGGTGTTTTACCAAAGTATACAAACATTTAGTCATAAAAACGTAATATCACTGTAATCTTCACATTGTTGCAAAGTTTAAGATGTTATGCAAAATTTCGACCATTGCAGCTATAAATATTTAAACTATGGATTCACACACATATAGGTAGTGCTTGCGATGTTGTAAAACCACAAGACAGAATTGATTGCGGATACTTAGGAATAGATGAAAGCGAATGTGAAAAGAGAGAATGTTGCTGGGATAACAGCATACCTGGTGTCAACTACTGTTTTTACAAAGGTATAGAGTTTTCTATAACAGCCAGTGTTTCATGCTTTACGAAGTAGTGTGTTTTCTTTGCATAATTCCTTCTGTTGAATCGTTAGAGAGACTACTCAAAACAAATGTTTGACAGCCTGTCATATAACGGTTGCACGAGTAACAAAATAACAAAATAACCGCATGCACAATAATAGCAGTTGACCAAGTGTTCATCATAATAACAATCCCAAGATGCAATTGAATTAATACTATCTAATAATGCTAAATATTCCATAACTTATGTCAACAAAGTCAAAACGTGAAACTAATTTTTCTCAAAATGTTTTGTAGGAAGTGTTTGAACGACGATTTCTGGTACAAGGAACGATGTAGTACATTAGTATTGTCAAATTAACTATGGTTGTTGTAGTCAAATATATTCTTTTACTGTGGCATTGTTGTCTTGCATTAAATTTGCTAGTGTACGAGGCATTTGTCTTTTGTGAGAAAGCACACGACTTAATATAGACACACTATGTTTTACACAAACAACAAGCATGAGAATTTTATCATAGCATGACTTATTTGTTACATTGTGCTGCAAATGCAATTTCATTGCTAGCATTGTTCATTCAAGCGATAAAACCAATCCAAACGCGAGCATTTTACGCGCCTTGTGAGTTTATTCTGTTGAATACATTCATGGTAGGTCAATTTGCGCTCAATCAAAAGTGATCCTCTTAATGGCTGTTGCTGAGTCGGACATGAAATAACGAACAATAATAAGGTTTTATCTGCCTTTTACGTGAATCTTACAGTTAGAGTTCACCCAGTTTGACTAAGAAGCTTTTAGACGAAAGATTTGAACGAGTAACAACATCACTCGCCTATCTCTGAATATTTGCAAAGTTTCTTCTATTTGAACTCAAATATTAATTTGAAAGCTTAAACCATTACGTTACAGACTCAAACTGAAAAGTAAAAACTGTTGCGTTTTCTTCAAATATATGAGCCTGAATTACGGTTTGCGTCTTACTGAAGTGCTATCATGACTTCATTTAGCTGTGACTCGTTTTTTTGATTTCTGACATTGCTTTGTTGCTTAATCGAGGCTAAACTTATCTCACCCAAGTTTTTTCAGTTTGTTCTTTTACTGACCCGTACAGATGATCTACAAAACAGGCAATACCACAAGGTATGTAAGTTTACCGTTGACAGTGCTTAGATAAGATAACAGAATCAGAGCAGGGAAGTGGATTGGACGATTGAAACAATACAACGAATGCCAGTCTGGAAGGAAGTAGGAGCAGTTAAATTCAAAATGCGTGAAAGGCAATTTTTAGTCAGAATATCATTTATTTTGTGCAAAAATCATGAAATGACAAACGTAAATAATCAAAAATTACATTAATGAGATTAAAGCTCCCATATATCTTCTAACACACGCAAAGGGGAAGGAATGGTGTTAACTTTTGAAAATCTTTAAAGAAACGTGTACCACACAGATTTATAATATAGGGAGGCATCCCATTCGTAATCTGAACTTTGAAACACTTTGCAGCAAAGGTATGATAAGTTTAGTATTGAACAAGCACATAGTGCTGACATTTTCCATAAGCACTTTGAAAACTCTTTTTAACTTTAGAGGAACGCCAGAAGAATTTATGAGGCTGTGTGTACATTAGGATAGCGTGCATTAGAAATATAAGGTATGCTAGTGATTTACAAGGAAAAACATTATTGCTCAAAATCATTACTTTAACTATAAAGCTTATAACAAAGCTCAATTTACAAAACTAATCATGTCTTACGTATGTTTGCAGTATTATTTGCATTGAAGACGAGCAAAGAAAAGTGCTAAGACAATATTGTAATATGTAAATAATCATTATAAAGGTTTGTTCCCAACTCTAGTTTCTATCCACAAAAAAGGAAACTTGCGTGTACGTGTCACTGAGATTTAGGGTAAGCAAAAAAACAAATTGATAACAGTTTAACATTAAAAGAAAATGAACCCAAATAAATGTTTAAAGCCGAATGGCAATTATCTGAATCGCGACTGACAACTGGTGCCTATCTTGACTTTGAATTAACAAGCTTTTTCATGTATCACAATGCCACAAGACCTTAAATTTGAAAAACCTCAAAATCGATAAAAGATGACAGCTTTCAATTAATTCCTGTTTTTCGAGGTTTTTCCAAGCTATTCAAAACGTTTGCTTTGTTATACGACATCCAAGAAGTCCTACACCAATAAATTTATAATCCTCACTTTTCAAGGTTTCACTAAAGCATTTAGCACCTTCATGTATTACCTCAATATCATTAATTTTCAAATCAATAAGCTTACAATTCTTATTTTCTAAAGCTGCACTAAGATCTTTAGCACCTTCATTAGTCATTTCTACACCCCCTACATACAGTTTTTTCAGCTTGCAATTTTTGCTTTTCAAAGCTTCGCTCAGATATTTGATGAAATTAGATGTAACAAAACTACCACTTATAGCTAATTTAGTCAGTCTACAATTTTCATTTTGTAAAGCTCGCTCATATTTTTGGCATCTTCCTCAGTCAATTCAGCACAACTTATAAGCAAGTTTGTTAATTTGCATTTTTCACTTCCTAAAGCTTTGCTGAGATGTTTCAGAAAATGATCTGTTCGTTGAGAAATGTGAATATTCAGAGTGGTAAGTCTACAATTCTCACTTTCTAATGCTACACCAAGTTCTTTAGCGCTTTCTTCAACGATTTTAACTGTCCTTATGAGCAATGTTTTTAGTTTGCAGTTCTCCTTTTCAAAGCTTTACTAAGATATTCAACACAAAGATCTGGTAAATTAGAACTGTTAATTCTTAGAGAAGTAAGTTTACAGTTCTCTGATTCAAGAGCTTCACTAAAATCTTTCATACCTTCATTGGTAATTTGTAAAATGCTAACATTCAATTTCGTTAGTTTGCAGTTTTCACTTTTTAAGGCTTCACTGAGGTATCTAATGCAAAGATCGGTTGTATAGCTACCACAAATACTTAGTTCAGTAAGTTTACAAAATGGATTACTTAAAGCTTCAATAATGCATTTAGTAAAATGATCAGACATTTTATAATTATGGATGGTTAATTTAGTCAATTTGCAATCTTCGCTTTGCAAAGCTTCACTAAGGTATTTCGAAGAGTTATGTTCTAGTTTTGTGTTATAAATGCTCAATTCAGTAAGTTTACAATTTTTACTTTTTAAAGCTTCACTAAGAACCTCGACACCTCCTGTGGAAATTTTAGTTGTTTCGTAAGTTAACTTGGTCAGCTTGCAATTGGAGCTCTTTAAAGCTTCACTCACATATTCGGTGCTTTTATTTGAAAGATTAGATCCACCAATCAACAATTCAGTAATTGGACAGTTTTCGCTTTTTAAAGCGTCACTGAAATGTTTCAAAAAATAATTACCAAAATCACATCGTAAAAACGAGATTGAAGTTAGATTGCATGAGGCGTTGTTGGATACAAAGCTATGGTTATCAAGCATTTTGCATTTATCAAATACGATTTTTTTTATGTGTCTACATTCAGAGAGAAATTTGAATAATGCATTGCAATCAACTGGCGTAAAAGAGACATCACTTATAGAAATTTCTTCTGTTGCACTTTGTAATTTTGCACAAACTGATCTGATTACATCCCAGTCTTGTAATTCGTAAAGGCATTTGATGCCAAGAAAGCCAAGGGTTTTGCTACCATAGCTAGATTTTAGATGCAAGACCCATTTTGCAAGTCTAGAAATCCAAATACAGCATCATTAATCATTAATGTTCAATTATCAGAAAAAAACCTCAATGATTTCTCTTTAGCAATTTAAAAATTGACCATTGATTCTCTGGAGTCCATGCAAAGTAAACGTCTATATATTAATGCATCAAGCAACAGTCTATAAATTTCATATCTAAACGGGATCCACATTTCCAAATTTATTTGCAAAAATGACCTTTAATCATTCGTTAGATTCAAATGTAAGCTTCTGTCTCAAGGTTTTTACGGATCAAGTAATCCATTGGAAAAATATCAAAACTTCTAAGTTTCGAAAAACCAAAGCAAACAGCAAATATTATGATATAAATTTTTAATCAGTGCAGCTAAATCAAAACAAGTTCATGAAAACAGGTTCTTGGTATGTAAACGAAAATTACTTCTAAACAATCACCAATATATTTCAATTTTGAGCATTATACACAATGATTTGAATTCATTATTGTTAATTATTCAATTTAAAGATTACTTCATATGCAATACTTTGAAAGTTGAACAATTCTAAATATAAACAAATTGTGCATCAGTATTTTCATACGAAACTATACGAATTATTAATTTTGCATCTATAAATAAAAATCTGGTAATACCATATAATCACATTTATGGTTAATCTCAAATTTTAACAATAATCTTTGAGAAAATACGCAAACATTTTCAAAACAAATTTTTGCATTCTAGATTTTGATTTAACCTCATTGTTTTTCATATTGTAGTTCATAACAAAACCGGAGTAAACAGAACAAATACGAAAAAGCAGTAAAATGAGAAATATCAATGGTATTTTCAAATGATCAAAACTTTAAATAAAACAATCATTGGCATATTCATAACTCTAAAAATCAGACGTAATAACGCTATACCTCATTTGAACATCATCGATATTCAATCTTTTATTCTCTTTCTTCGAGTCGCCAACTAAACCAGCAACAAACTCTATCACCAAATGCCATTTAGGATCTGCCCGATGATCATCCAAAAACTTTCCAATGCTTTTCCAGTCGTCAACAACGCACCATGCAGCAAGAAACTCTTGAAGAGTCAAATGAAGAAAGCAAAAATAATTACGTCTTTTGTCTGGTATTTGGTGAAGTAAACCACAATTGACTACATTTTCAAAGCCTGTAAGGTGTGTTTCATCAAAAATCAATTTCCCTTCCTCCATTCCTTTTTTTGCAAGTCTTTTCATCTTCTGTATTTCATCATCTAGCTCGCTTGGTAAAGGCTTTATAAGATAACCCCTGTCTGGCTTCGGTATTGATCCTGATTTGCAGCGTGGATGGTGTCTCCAGAGTAAGATTTTCACCACTCTTTTGTATAATTCCGTGATAGTCTTTGGAATATCCTCAGCATTATTGATGAAGCTTTCCTTCAAGGTCAGGCAGATGATGTAACAGTTAACGGGAATATAACACAAGCTACGAAGTTCTAGAGAACTGTCAATGCAATCGAAAATCTTTCTAGCAGTACTCTTGTCTTTCCAACAAAACTTGAAAACATATTCCTTAATCTGATCCTCAAAAAATCCCAGGATCTCCACAGTCCTTTGAAACCTTAGTAGTTCAAAGGCACGTTGCGCTGTGGGCCGCGATGTTATAAAAACAGTAACACCAGGCAGCAATCTTCCTTCAACTAACATACTCAGTAATGTAAACGCTGGCATTCTAGCATCAACACACACTGAGCCATCAGTTTCAAGACGTTCGTTGTCAAGAGCAAGTTCATCAAAACCGTCAAAAATAAGTACTGTTCTATCAGGATTTAACAGTACAAAATCATAAATTTGTGCAAACTGTCCAACAGAGTACCCATCACAATCTCCTAGCATTTCTTTAAGCGTCATGTCGTCTTCTTTAAACGAACGACATCGCATTAAAAGAACAATTTTATCATTCCAGAATTTGTCCGAAGTATTCTTCCATTCATGCATAAGCTTTCTCGTCAACATAGTTTTACCAATTCCTGGTCTTCCTATCACTAAAATGGATCGCGGATACAACTGATCTTTCTTACTCTGGACTGGCAAAAATATTTGTGTCGCACGTGTGATTTTTACAGCATCGTTTCTAATTTTGAGATGACAATGGAATATTTCATGCCTTTCAAAAGTGTCTGGGTAAGACTTTCTTAACTGTCTTTCAGCTTGCATTACAACGTTTACATAAACATCCTCAACATTTCGCCAGGAATTTGCATCATCTCCAAAATCCTCGTGTATTTCAAATATTTTGTGCGTATAAAATTTATGTTTGAGTTTTTCCAACCACTTACTTTTGCGCTTTTGTAATAAGTAAACCACACAAAATTCCTGCTCTGTCATCATGTAACTGTCATTGAAAGGTAAATACGCCAAGTAACACAGCTCTAAAGTTGTCAATATTATTACGATGACATCAACAAATGCAACAACCCAGATCAAAGTTTCGCTTTTATCACCTTTCGGATTCTTGCAATCAAATGATGTGACGTTGTGTGAGAATAGAAATTTGTGGTTTGATGAAGGGTTTTCTTTCATATTAGGATGCCATGAGCAGGAGTAGTCGATTGGAAACTTTGCTGAGAAAAGTATGGCAACAAATATAGACAATATGACATGCCGAGCAACCAAATAAAAGATGTAAATCAGAAATGTGGAAAAGCGAGATGCATTTTTGCTAGACAGAGGAGTGTCTGGAAAAACTTGTGGAACTAAGGCTTTATCACTTTCATCAACAAATTCTTTTAGATTGGGCTGAGCATATTTTTCAACTCTATTCTTCACTAGATATCCATAAATGAGAGTCGCAAGTAAAAAAATACCGAAGTTTAAAGTAATGATGAGAAATAACGGGAAGTTTATATTTATCTCTTCCTTGTATTTTCTCCAACAATCTGATTCAATATTTCTCAATAAAGATTCATCTTTAGTAGTTGGTATCACCCCTCTTGAGCAATAAAACGAAGTAACACCATACATATTGATTGAAATACCGAGAATTATCAAAAGGAATGTACCAAAGAAGACAAGCAGTAGTCTTTCGTATACGTTGAATGACTTGTGTGGAATATATTCAAGGCATTTATACATTTTTCGTTTCCTGTAAAAAGCAAAAGCACATTGATATACATCACTTATCAATTTTAGTAATATTGAACCAGTTCTCCATTTTTTAAACGTAATCAGTGTGTTCATTTTCACCAATTTATTTCTATATTTGTACTAAATTGGATTTTTCCATATCAACATTTTGTCACATGCCAATCACTTTAGAGACGAAATTGCTAAGAAAAGCTTAGGTTAACGAGTGTACAGCATGTAAAATGACAGGTCATGAGTACTCCGGAAAATTAAGCGAAAGCGATATTAGCTAGCTACATAGCTAGAAAATATATCTTGCAATTGCTTACCACACAATCCATAAGAGCTCTTGCTAAACAAGCTTAACTCATGAATAAAATCCTCCATTTAGGCCCGTTTCAAACGCTTTTACATGAGGCGAATGCATTAAAGACAAAAGAAAATGGGATAAAATGCCTTATTACCTTTCGTCTAAAATGCATTCGGCTCATGTAAAATGTGATTGAAACTGGGCCTTACACTGTTGAAGTTCTTCCATTGAAGTTAATTGCTCAAAGCTTGATGAGGCTCCTCCTGTCGTTTATCACAAACGCCCTCTTCTACGAAAGCCCATTGTATCTTT
>NW_025813469.1:5480441-5531104 GCF_021976095.1 Xenia sp. Carnegie-2017 | reverse complement strand
TTATCGTTGTTAATGCCGAAACATGTTTGCTATTAAGAAAATGTCGTTTTTATTAGATGTTTTATAAATTTGTTGCTACTCAGAAATTATTATTACATTATACTTTAATACATAGCTTCAACAAATAAAGAACAGATAAATGTGTTTTTTTTTTAATTTGAAAAGGAAAATTTTATTGGATTTATGTTTTAGAGACATATCATGCGCTTAACATCGTTATTTTTCTTGTTCAATTCAACTAAATGTATTATGATTTAAAAAACATTTAATATCAACCCTTATTTCTTCATAATTTTTTATTAAATGGTACTCAAGGAGGTATTGAATCAAGTTTGTCTGTGGATATTCATTCCTCAGCTTCCTTTACTGATATTTCAACTGATGGGAGTATGAATGAACTCACAGATGACAATGATGATGAGCCTTTGGCATCTACTGACTACCCAATCACATCCGAAGCCTCTGCAAACTTGGGGAGAAATGATTGGCGTGAAAAGATATCCACATTTCTTAATTAACAGCATGTGGGATAAATGGGGAGTAAAAATCTTTGTAATCACAGCAGCTGCATTTCTTAAAAGAAGACTTGCAACTAAAGAGAAAACTGTTTGAGCAAGGTGAGACCCTTCACAGCGATTTTATAAGTGAAGCAAAAAAGATGACAACAAATATGGATAAAAAACAACTGCAATGACAAGTTGCTTTCAAGTGATGGAAACATTCTCTATACACAGCATCAACAAAAACAGCAACCTCAACCTTCATTTGTGGCAATGGTTTTCCACAAATGAGCACACAAGATGTATTACCAAATTTTTATGTCCATGAAAATTAAAGAAATAGAAAACTCAACCTTAACATGCCTACTGATGTTACTGAACGTGATGAGGCTGAGCATGACAATTAGTTTTAATTCATATTCAAACTAATTTTAAGGTAGTTTCAAACCATTTTTTATTACCATACTGGAAGTTTGCAAGAGATATTTGCCTTAAAATCTATTAACTTCATGCAATAAACTATATATTTCTAAGTTTCCTTTTTTACGCTGTCTTCTTCCTAACTCATTGTAGTAAAAATTTCAGTTAATATAAAGCAGCTTTATTCAAAAAATTTCATAAATGTTTGGCGTGCTTTCATTACACTGTTTCCATTGTTTGTTTCCTAATTATTTCAGGTGCATAAAGATATTGAATTTGCCCAAACTCTTTGCTGTAGTTATGAACTGCAGCTATTTTGACATTTCTGACGTGCTCATTATACAGTCAACAAAGATGTGAGAGATGTGCAGAATAAAGCATATTAGGATGACAGATAGAATTTTTTCCATATTTAAATCAGTTGCTTCCTTAAAATTTCAAAACGAGCTTTTAAACGGCAAAAGGCACACTCTGTAACCAAATAAAATGTCATATATACATATAAAATGTCATAATGTCAGTAATGGTTCGTCTCTTTATAGTGGCATAGATTTTCACGAACAGATCTTAAAAATTAAATCTTAAAAATTTCTGAAATTTTTTTCCATATCAAGTCTGCATGTGTTCCGAAGTCGATAAATTAGAATTTCTTAAAGAATTGACATGTCTCATGTGATTTCCAGCCAAAGGAAGTATCAAAGATTTTTCACGCTAATACAAACAAAAATAAAAAACATATTATTCTAAAAAAGATATTTCACAATTCACAAAGATAATCCATTGTCCTTTTTTATTGAAATTCTGGCGCTCACACATGATACTCTGTCGTTAAATGTATGAACAGTAAAGACTCGTTGAGTCACTCTTAGACATTTTTTGGGTAAGGTTAATGCAGCTGACATGCCAGAATGTGAGGTTTAACTTTTTTCAAGTGTGGTATAAACTTTACGAACAAACTTAAAAAGGAAGAATGACTTCGAAGAGGGAGGAATTATGAAAAAGGCCAAGAAGTTGTCGTTGAGTTCTGTTCATTCTCAAAGTTGGTGTGATAGTTTGACCACATCATGACATCTTTCTAATTTCTTATGTTGATGCTAAAATTAGGTTGAAAGTTGGTTTCTCTTATGCTTAAGGAGAAACTTTTCTTTTTTGCTAGGCGTCTCGCAAAAAACAAAACACAAAGCATGAAATTTTGTAGCTACAAAAAACAAAAGTAGATTGTGCAATCAAAATCTTTAAAGTCAAATCGTAAATAAGTGATTTAGCGCGAGCGAAATCCTCTGAGTTCATGTTTATTGTTGCAATTATTTTTATCATCGTTTAGCTTACATTTCTTTCATATTGTGAGTGGTTACAATCAAAAAAGCAGATCTCTTTTACAGAAGTCTTAAATGATTCAACCACAATGTTGATACAGTACATTTTCTCTACAATTCCTATCATCCATTACATAATACTGCATAAATGGCCTTTAGAGTTTTTTTGTCGAAGTGGCTTCAGATCGTTGTTCTGATTTTGAAGACTAATGAAGCAGCATCGCACCCCTGTCGTGGGTCGCGGTAGGCTCGTAATTCGTTTCCATTCTCCTATGACGACATCATAGACTTCAGCTGATGCGAGACTAACTCCGTCCCAGCCTCCTACAATGTAGATCTTTTTGTTGTGCACAGCTGCGCCTGCATTGGACCTGGCAATAAACATCGGTGGAATGGGTGTCCATTGATTGCTTTCGAAATCGTATACTTCGCCAGTTCGTAGTGTATCGTTGCCATCGTAGCCTCCTATGCAAAACATGCGATCGTCTACGACCACAGCGCACGGAAACGACCTCCTGTCGTGCATTTGGGGGATCGCAGTTGGGCTCCATTCGTCTCTATGATCGAGTAAATATAATGTTAAACGAGTGTTAGATGTTTTATTTTTTTGTAATTACTTAAAGGTAAGGTCGTTAAAATTACTTTTAGACAATGTTTTACTTGATAAAAAAATAATAAGCTCTATTTAGTTTTCGTGCAGAAGTTGGAATGTTTATCTAAAGCTTTTATTACATTATTTATCCGACAATATATATTCCATGTAACAATTCAGCAGCGCAAACACACCATTCCAAATTTCTCTCAAAATTAGAGGCTGTTTTATTAAGGACATGACGCTTTATTCCCAAAAATTTTAAAATTTTAAAAATAAATTTTGCAACAAATTTGTGAAAATCAATTTTCTAAGTTTAGCCTGTTTCGGATGCTCGTGTTGTTTTCTTCCTCAAAGCACACAATGAAGTTTTTAATGATAAAATAAGAATGACAACTATACGTTGACTCAGTTAGTTGGCTTGGTCAGTGATTCTGATATCAGCTTCATATCCATTCTCCCATCTATTCTCACGGCCATTATAAGATACTATGTTCCAAAAAAGTCATATAATTTAAACTTACTTTGTTGTGTCGTATCGTTCCACTGTATTTAAAATATTTGATCCATCATGGCCGCCCAACACATAAACGTATTGACCATGTGACACTGCACATGTGCAACGCCTTCTGCTGGGCATTGGCGAAATGGTTTTCCATCTAAAATTCATCCAACAACCCCATTAGTACTATTCTGGCTTAAAAAGAAATCTTATTTAAAAGCAAAGCTTGAAAATAATCAGTTACGAGAGATTTCAAATGTACTTATTGAAAAACTTAAATTTACTAAATGGATAGTACTTGCACAGTCGGAACATGCGCTAAAGTGTTTCAATTTTATATGTAGATGTTCTTCATCTTTACAATTAGAGTATACAAAATTATGGCCTTCATGAAAGAATTGTCAGAATCTTTAGTCAGAAATTCAAGTTGATGGTATCTAATAGAGCTTCTCAAATATTCACTGACAGTAGAAACAACCGATTAACCAGTGTTAAAATTGCCGCCCTTGATTTGACACTATCGTATGTGTTAATTAGTGAATCGAATTTAAAAAAAGTTAATTTGCAATACACACCATAAATATATAACACGTGGTTTTGCTGCTTATGAGCTACCTACTTGTTGGTACTGATGGTATAGCTTTCAACTGTATTTAGAGTTGTACTGCCGTCAAAACCTCCCATGGCATAAATGACTCCACCAACTTCAGCCATACTTAGTTTACTTCTTGATGCGTTCATTGAAGCAACGTAATGCCACGTCTTGTCACGAGCGTCGTAGCATTTGACTAAAGATAAAATTGTTGTACAAAAATTAAACAAGGACGTTCTTTTTATGCTTAAGACTTTAAGTGGTCTCAAAAAGCTGACTGCTGTTAGTCGCGCTGCTAAGATTTTACTGCCTCTCTTCACTCCCACTTGATCCTCTCGTGCCCACACCTCTGCCAATTCAACTGGTTTGCTGAGCCATACAAGCTAACAAAGCATGATGAGTAGAACTAACTTTCACATTTCATTGATCGTGTAACTCGAAGAAGTAAAGTTTTCATGAACTGAACAATAGAAGCTTGTCCTATGACTTTTTAAGTGCGATCTGTACAGAAAAATAACTCATTTAAACATGACCAAGTTTAAATAAACGCCATTTACTATTGCTTCACCTATCCATTATTTCAATGAGTCTCAAACCCGTTCCCGCAATCTACATTGCAATCTATTTTTACATTAACGCATGCGCATTTCACAGTACAAATTTTGCCCTTGCCTTACAGTTTATAATTCATTTTATAGACCGGCTTCTCAATCATGAATTTGAATTCCGAAATATAAATAGAGAAAATCTCTAAAATAGCTCAAAAATGTATCCCAAGATGCCATGAAATTTTGCAGAAATCTCCAAAAATCTCAAGTTTGACTTTAAAACTTCCAAGACTTTTGGATATATCCCAAGTCTAGCAACAATGCGTCGTTTATTGGCAATAAGATAGGTTTCTAGCCAATTGCGCTAGAATTGGAATATTGTGTCTATCTAAGCTAGCGACGTATTTGTTTAACCTTATGTTTTCAGTGTGTTTGAAGATTTTAATAAGTCAAGATAAGCGATAAATCTTTGAGATTACCTGAATTTAAAGTCTCCGAATTTACACATGAGTAGCCTCCAGCAATATAAACATGGCTGCCCATACCACAAATTCCATGATAACCTCGTTCTTTTGAAAGTTTAGGCAAATCCGTCCATTGATCTTTCATTGTGTTGTAAGAAAAAACTGTGATGATATAAATTATGTTTAGTAAAACAAGAGAAGTACAAAGAACGATTGGTAAAATTTACTAAAGTAATGATAAATTAGTGAGAAGAACTATAGTAAGTATATAGCTATTGGTTATATAGGAGCATTGTTTGAAAGTCAGGATTTACGTTAAATTTTATCTTATCAGTAGAATTATATGAGTATACTCCCAGCTTTAGAATCAGATGCTAAAAAAATGAAGAAAGAATGGCATGATTTTAAAATGCGATACTTCTGCATGTTCTTGGATCAATTATTCGTACTTTTCATCTTTTACTTGAGGATGTATTTAATTCCTACGTATCTTTTGGAGCCCAAAACATGTTTTATCCATTTGAAAATAATTTCATACTATGTACCTGTTGTAAGGGGTGTGATGTCCCCGTTTCCCCCAATGACCATCAATGATTCGTGTAACTTCTCGTATTGTCGCGGTCGAGTCTTATTTGCATCGACTTCTACCCTCCTTTCAGGCAACATGTGATAATGCTGAGCTTCAAGCAGAAGAGTCATACAAGATGGGGTCAATTGAAACAAAGATTCTTTTTCGACAAAATCTACCAGATAATAAGGAGAAATCAATGGCAAACGAATGAATTTGATCAACTCGGGAAAATGTTGCCGACGCGCTCGAATATCGTTCTTAATCCATCGCATCAGCGCCTCGTAGATTTTCTCTTCAGACTCGGCGTTGATCTCATCGCTTTGGAGTAATACGGCCAACTGGCGAGGAGAAAGACCGAGAAAATCTTCGGTCTGAGATACGTAAGTGAAATTTTGATTTATGAACTCGCAAGCAGTCCTATAAAGATCTTCGCAGGCGTAGATCTCTGCGAAAACCTGAATGGCTAGGGCATTGGATATTGTCAGACGACTTTCCAAGAATCGACAACAAGCGTCTTTTACAGTTTGTACTAACAGCAGATTTGCAGCTTGTAAGATGTTCTCAACGTTGTGCTTGTTTAGAAAAATTTCCCCAGTGTAAATAAAATGTAATATGGCCCTCATTGTATCCGCGCCAACTCCGTTCAAATATATCGACTGCTCCACGCTTTCTTTCATGTTTCCATTGAACATAGCCAAAAAATAATCTGAGCTTGCCGAGAGAATGTTTCGATGCGCTGGAAATTCCTGATTGTCGATCCTAATCACTACATCACACATGACTTGATTCTCTCGAAGTTTGTTGAGTCTTTTTAAAATTTCCTTGGAATAACGTTCGTCGCAAAATTTATACTCCTCCGCCTGAGGCATGGGAGACGGCGAACTTGCAGACATTGCAAGCCAAGCAAACGACAGTAGCGTAAACAGGATTGATAATTTATATAGCAATTCCAACAAAGTCAAAAAATCTCATTTGATCCAAATCGAAAATACCGTTATTTTTTTTGCAGGCTCTCGGATCACGCGTCCCGCTTTTTCGAAGACGCGCACGCGAATTAATTGCGTTTGTGACGTAACACTAGTATTAGATCTCCGAGGGGAGATTAGTACCCACACGAAGCGGCTGATGCAATCGCATGCAATACACACAGTTACACACTATAAATTTCTGGACAATGAATTGTAGTGCTTTGTAGAAATTGATTTCTGGCAAAGCTAAAGGATTGTGATTATTTCGTTGGATTTTTTTTGGAATTCACTCGGACTTGGAGACAGCAATGGCTGATGATCTAGATAGTGTACGTGTTTAACATTCAAATGTCTCTTTCACGGTTTACTCAGTATATGCACATTATTAAATTAATAAATGGAGTTGCCTCAATATTGTCAACTCCTGACAACGTTGACTGAATCTCAGTTCTTTCATTTTCAGGGTTTCAACCCGAGCATGAAGAAAAAGAAAAAAAAGACGAAGAAGATCGTCGATTTCGACCCAACGGACGAGGTGGAAGAAAAGATCAAAAATGTGGATCTTTCCAACAATCAAGACACGAACAAAGAAAACGAAATAATCGAGGAGGCGAATGATAAACAAATCGGTGAGTATTTCAGTACACATTTCGAAACAGAAGCACGAAGTTTATAACAGATTTATCCCCATTTCATGCCTTGTCACATACCTAATGTTCCTACCTACGAAGTTAGTTCAAAAGTTCAAAATTAATGTTCTTTCCAAGTTTCCAACTTTATATAACGTTCTATCAACTTCTCAAGATGAAAGGTTAAAAGATACAACCAGTATAATTAGAATTTATGGAGGCTATGTTTTTAAACCATTTTGACTTGGAAAGGAATTTAAAAGGTTCTCAATGCAAATCGAGTAAAGTCTCAAAACCTAAAGATTAACCATAATTAATGTCAGCAAAGACTTACTTAACAAAGTTGCCATTGTTCAAGTTATCTGTTTGTTTAGTTTACAACTTTTCTGCAAGGAACGATATAATATTTTTGGATATCTTCAACATTGGTTTACAAAAATAATTGAAAATTGATATTTTTGAATTTGAGACACCAGCAATTTAATGACCATAAACAGTGTAATATCTACAAAGTTAATTATCTCGATACTGTTCAGGTGTTTTGAATCATAAACATATTTCTTAAATGTCATATTAAAATTATTGATTAAAATGATATGAGTTATTGCAAAACACCATTTTGGAGCTGGTAGTGTAAACAAGGCTGGAGGGATCCATCAGGGACAAAATATACATTATTGTCAAGTGATCTTTTTATGGTTTTTGAAATAAGCATTCCATGATTGTACATTTCATTAATGCTAGGCTGCATCAATGGAGCTAAAGGACAGCTCAGATTGTTGTGAAAGTTATGAAGGCAAATTGAATACAATAATGCACATGAATTACAGCAAATACACATTGCAAATCCCAAACATGAAATTAATTTCAAGTATGTTTATGCATTATTATTTTTCAAAGATGGCAGTTTAAGTTCCTCCATGCTCTTGCATGGCTCACTTTCTGACGTATTCTTTAATATTCTCTGAAGATATTCGATGGAAAACAAGGCATTCTCAATGGTACAGTTCCTCTGGTATTTATTCTTCCATGAATGAGCTTGAAAATTAGATTCATGTGAAAGCAGCACTTTTCCCCATTCTTCCACAGACCAATCACCTCATTCCTAACACACATTGCAAACTTTCCAGTCTTTTATCAGACATCGTTTGCTTATGTATATTAAGATACTACTTTTCTCATTGCATCTTCTAATTCTTATTTTAGGGACGTGAATCTTTTCTTTTTATTGTGGCTCGAGGATGTCCTTCTCCTGCTCTTTTAACATTTTAGAAAATCTTCTAACCTATCTTTCATTTCCTTGCAATAGCATGTTGCATCTTTACGTTTTCTGAACTACAACTGACGTTTTTTTTGCACCACAGCTTTGTGTCTGCCATCTTATCTTCAGACTTGTTCAATTTTTGAAATGATCTTGACTTATGTATGAAACGAAACTATATGTTTTACTTGTGCTACACACGTTAAGTATATCGTTGAGCTGTCTTCACTTATAAACATTCTGTTTTTACTCACAAATATAGTTTGTGCTCAGCTCATAGAAGATGAGAGAATGATAATATCACTGATCTATGAGTTATGACTTAAAACCTTTGCAACGTACAATGCATCAAGTGTACTAGCATCAACATTTTCCCCAATATACGTACCGTCATTGATTATTAACATGACCATTTCAAAAGCTCTCGTGTTTTGTCAAAGTTAAAGTAAGTGTTTCATGCTGGAAGCCTGGAATCTAATCCAATTTTCGTTTTCATGACACTGTTTACTGGGCCAATGTTACAAGTTTGTGACAACAAACTAATTTTAGTGGATAATTTGAAAAACGTGTAATTTTATTTTGTAGATGACGACATGAACTTTGATGACTTCTCATCAATGAAAAAGAAGAAGAAGAAAAAGCCAAAGAAAGGCTTTGAAGAGGACACAGAAATAACGGTATTACATTTTACTTAGCTTATGCGCAGTACTTTATTGTTTGTAAAAGTACTGCGAATGGTAGTCAGACTTTTGAAGCAGTTTTATTACATGTGAATGGAATTAACAATGACAGAAATAGTAGCTAATAATATTGTTGAGTCAGTAATCGAACAATAAGTTTTAAAATGCGTTAATTTGTGATGTTACCGCTCAGAATCTTTCAAGGTTTGAGAGTTTAACCTGTGTATTTTGCATTTGTGTAATCAGTGGTGTAGTTATATTTTCATGCTAAGATACTGTAGAATTTAAATGATTAGGTGCAATGCACTCCCGCTATCTAAATATTTTTGTGTTCACTGACCGTGAGAACAATAGATTTTTAAAAAAATGAATGATGGCAATCCTTTACAATTTGAATAGCGCGGGAGTAAATCCAGTATTGGAATAATGTAAAGTGCGTTGTATATTTAGAAAGGGTTTATTAAGCTCTCGATTGAAGAAAAATTATTAGTGAATTATGAGATGACTTCTGAACATCGGAAATATTTTCTAATCATTTGTATTGTTATATGTACGTATTGAAAATGGTATTTTCCTTCGGGTGAACTGACGAGGAAACTATCATTGAAGATTTCAAACAGCCAAAAGTCCAGCAAGTTTACGTTCATAAATAGATGTTGAAATGCTTTAAACATCATGAATGTAAATATATAGTAAAAGTATTGCAAAAGAAAAGTTGTAGTCATGAAATACGTAGCTATCGATTTTAGGAACAACACGCATGCGTGATACTGGTGTTAAATATGCCAGTTTAATGGTTCACGATAGCTGTCAAAATGTCTTTTAATTGTGTTGTGTTTATTTACTAGAATCAAGACGACGTCGTAGAAAATAACGGAGTCGATGAAAACAACCTAGTTTATTCAAAAAAGAAAAAGAAACGAAGAGAAAAAGTGAGTCGCTTGCTTGTTTTGTTCATTTTCAGTCCACTACAGTTTAGGAAACTACATTTAAATTTCAAAATACTTATTAACCAACGTATTAGTACGATATTCGATAACTTGATATTTCTTAGAAATCTTCAACTAGTGGACAGAAAAATTAGCCCCCATAAAATTTACACGTATAATTGATTTATTTTATTTTGGGCATAATCTTTAGAAACGAAAGTTTATACGAAACATTTTATTGCTAAGATAAAAAATAAATCACTCTTTGCGTTAGTTAGAGATCTGTAACATCGCAAAAGGTCTAGTGATAATCGCATTTAATAAAACGACAAGTTTTTTTTAAATAAACATGTTTCAACATCTCATGATGCCATCTTCAGTATAATAAAGAATATTATGTGTGTGATTAATATATATAAGAGTAATATGATACAGTGATACAATTTATACAATTATGAGAAGATTATTATACATAAATATTACAATGAAATAGTGGTAAGAATTAATGATGAAATTATTTACAGACTGAATATAGTGTTTAAACGAAAAACTTGAACGTTGAGATTAGGGTTAGTTTTGTTAATGTGAAGTGCTTCTTTGATTTTGAGTGCGAATGTAGTATCTGCAGTGTCGATGATTTTAAAGCAAGAGGATGAATAGTTAGTTTTGCATAAAGGTGATTTTAAAAGGTCTCGATAGATATGTGAGTTTTTGTCTGTTGTGGTGTGTTCCCTGATTCTGGTGGATAAGTAACGAGATGTTTCGTCAATGTATTGGGAATTACATCCCGCGCAATCGAATTGGTATACATAGATTTAATAGAATCAGGGATAGGATCTTTGAATGAAAAGTAGTTTTTGATTTTAAGGAAGTGAAAATTAGTCGGATGATAATATCATTGCAGAAGCGTTTGATGATGTTTTTAAGTCTGCATTGTGTGTGTCGTGAATGATGTCCGATATACGGTAGTTTGAAGTTAACGAGACTTTCCGGACTGCTCGTTGTTGTTGGTCGTGGTTGTTATATCGGATGTTCTAGTGTTTGTTTTGCAGTTGGTATTTTGTCATGGAGATATCGTTTGGCAGTTTTATTGATGTAGTATAGTGGGAAAGAGTTGCGTAAAAAAGTAGATGTGATGTTTTGTAGGTCTTGTTGAAAGCCATTGACAGTGTTGTTAATTTTGTATGCTCTGTGTATGAGTGTGCGTATTAATCTAGTCTTTGTATGAAAGAGGTGTAAAACTGAAGTAGTTCGTCAGTGGTCCTGTGTAGGTTGGTTTATGATACATCTACATTGTATAGGTGTCATGTGATTTTGTTAATAAAATGTCTATAGAAAAGGTAGTTGGTTTTGTATTTTGGTTTCGAAAGAAAATTTAATGTTCGCTTGTTGCTTGTTGATGTAACTAAAAAGTTCATAGCCTCAGTCTCGTTTGTGAAAACACAAAAAATATCGTCAACGTATCTGCTACCTAATTTATTACGCAACTCTCTCCCACTATACTACATCAATAAAACTGCCAAACGATATCTCCATGACAAAATACCAACTGCAAAGCAAACACTAGAACATCTGATATAACAACCACGACCAACAACATCGGACATCATTCACCACACAAACAATGCAGACTTAAAACATCATCAAACGCTTCTGCGCTGACATTATCATCCGACTAATTTTCACTTCCTTAAAATCAAAAACTACTTTTCATTCAAAGATCCTATCCCTGATTCTATTCAATCTACGATGGTATACCAATTCGATTTTGCGGGATGTAATTCCCAATACATTGGCGAAACTTCCCGTCACTTATCCACCAGAATCAGGGAACACACCACAACAGACAAAAACTCACATATCTATCGAGACCTTTTAAAATCACCTTTATGCAAAACTAACTATTCATCCTCTTGCTTTAAAATCATCGACACTGCAGATACTACATTCGCACTCAAAATCAAAGAAGCACTTCACATTAACAAAACTAACCCTAATCTCAACGTTCAAGTTTTTCGTTTTAACACTATATTCAGCCTGTAAATACTTTCATCATTAATTCTTACCACTATTTCATTGTAATATTTATGTATAATAATCTTCTCATAATTGTGTACATTGTATCACTGAGTTATATTACTCACATACATTAATCACATACACAATACTCCCTATTATACTGAAGATGGCATCATGAGATGTTGAAACATGTTTATTAAAAAAACTTGTCGTTTTTATTGAGTTAGAGTTCTCTTGAAAACCTCGTTACAAAGCTGTTAAAAATCCAAGGGACTGCCAACAAAAACTAAAACTTTTTCATAAACTTCATTTTTACTGACAGTAGAAAGATTCGTGAAATAAAACGATTATATTTTGCTGAAGAAGGTAGAATACCCCTTTCTTTGGCGCAATTATGATAGTTAACGTTGCAGAACAACAATAGCTTGATGTCAACAACCTGCCTGCTATTTCTTCATTTATATTTTTCTTTTGATCGTGTAATTAAAATTATAAGTTGACGAGTGCAAATTTTTTGTTTTACGATTGTAAAGTTCACATATTCTACTGATGATTGGAATATATAACGTTTACTTTTTACGTTTAATAAATAATGTTTTACTGTAGTTTATCATTTAGCAATTTTAAATTTGCTCTTTTGTTTTGTCAGGTCCAAGATAGTGAAATAAAACCAGGTATGATTTTATATAAATGTTAGTGCAGGCTCAGAACACGATCATCGTTGGGGTCAACGGTCAGAAAGAACACGTTCGTTGTAAATGTGAAGTTTATATACATTAGTGATTTTGTTTAACTTTTAAGTCACTTACCGATTTGTAATTTTACGATGCACGTGGTGTTTGACAGTTGATTGACCTCACCGTTTACTAAAATTTACATCCTCGTACGTTAGGGAGAATTTAGATTTGCAATTTAGGAGAATTCAGCTTTCGTACTAGCGCCTATTCAAAGAATGAGTCTCACGGTAATGCTTTGCGAGCTTAGTCAATGATAGATAGCTATTATCGGGGCACCCAAAAAATGGCGACATAGTATGTATTATGTAGGCTGTCAGTACAACAATATGTTCATTTCTACTACCAAGTAATCGAATCGTCAAAGTTTGTCGGGCCAAGAAATGAAGAAGGAATAACGAGAGTCGCGTTCAAGAAAGTTATACGTATTTCTCATTTTGTTAGTCAGAAAACAATCCCTAAACTTATAAATCTTTTACCTCATGAAATTTTTACAAAATAGTTTCCGTGTAACTAGTTAGATTATAGGAGGGGCCTGGTTTATTAGTGCTTAACTGTTTTGTGTTGCCCTCATAAAATAATGTTATTATTATTAGCCCATATATCAAAAGTTCAATACCAGAAGTAATCACTAGCGCGTAAAGCATTACCGCGAGACTTACTTTGTTACACAAATCCTTGCACCAAGCTCTTTCGTTGTGTTATTTTATAAAAAATACTTTGCCGTCAGGCCATCTTAACACAGAAACTATTCGGTAACGTAGCCACTGCGCTTGTTTTGTTCTGCTATGTTAATTTTTTTTTGTTCACTCGTGGTAAAAGCAATATCTTTCTGAAGAAATGAATAGTGATAATGGTCTGAAATTTGCATAGCAGGACTCAAACTTGCGGGCTAGCTTCGCTTCTGAAATTATTTAGTAAATGTTCATACGTTTTGATGATTCTTATTGCTTTAGATAAAGTAGATGATGAAGAAGATACTGCACCTGCTGAGGAAGAAAAAGAATACACTTATGAAGAGGTATGTTATATCTATGGTCGTGTTTTGCCTTAGTGCCAGTCCCACTAGAGGGGTTTTTAGCCTGTTCACAGACCAGGGGCACAGGGCTAAAGTGAACTAGATATACAAAATCGAAAGCTTTGACTTAAGAGGGTATGGGCAGTGAAAATAGCGATCTTCCAAAAATCATTTTCACTGACAAATTGTCACTTCATAAGCATTACAAAATTTTTTTTGATTATTGAGAGCGTTTTGGAGTATTTACCAGGAGGATTTAAACTATCTCGTAGACTGTGAAATTCGCCATCTTTTTTGCAAAACGCAAAAGGAAGTGGCGTCACTTGCGGGTAAACGTGTTTTGATAAGTTCAATATTGTAGTTTTTTTTGGTATTGAGGATTGAGAAAAAAACACGCAAAAAAATAGGTGAAGTGACAGCTGTAAAGTCGGAATTTGACAAACCAAAACATGTAAAAATTTTTGAGCATCCCGCAAAGACGTCACCACGGAATAGTCGACATAAATTGAAATGACATTAAAATGACAATTTTTCAATCATGATGATTTTTGGAAGATCACTATTTTCATTGCCCATACCCTTTATATAATTTTTCATCAAAATAGTAGTTTTCCTTTAAAAGCTTTGCGTGTTTCCTGGATTTGGGCTGTGTTTGATTTGTGTATTTTTTAATATCGATTGGGTGTACTGACTTGACGGAAGGAATTCGTAACTGTGTTGTTTTGCAGCTGTTGACGAGAGTCTTTGATACAATGAAGGCGAAGAATCCCGACGCTGTGGCTGGCGAAAAACGTAAATTCATTATGAGGCCGCCTCAAGTTTTCAAAATTGGAACTAAGAAAACGTCCTTTGCAAACTTTGGTGATATTTGTAAAATGTATGTTAATGTCTTTTGCATCTTATGACATGCATTATGAAGTCACGTTTTTAAAGTTTGCGTCATCAGATTATTTGCAACAAAAGCTATCGATCTTAAAGTTTGCATATAGCTAGTAAAGTAGATGCATATTATCGTTTTTAATTGACCTGTGCTTGTAATATTTTCACAGTTTGCACAGACAACCGAAACATTTGCTGGCTTATTTATTGGCCGAGTTGGGCACTAGGTAAATTATTTTGTGTTGTACTGATATCATGTACGTCTATAATGATATCATGTAGTCTAGTTGTGTACGTATACGCCTTATAGTTAGTCTAGTCATGTTATACGCCTTACAGTTAGTCTAGTCATGCTATACGCTTTACAGTTAGTCTGGTCATGTTATACGCCTCACAGTTAGTCTAGTCATGCTATACGCCTTAGAGTTAGTCTAGCATGTTATACGCCTTACAGTTAGTCTAGTCATGCTATACGCCTTAGAGTTAGTCTAGTCATGTTATACGCCTTACAGTTAGTCTAGTCATGCTATACGCCTTACAGTTAGTCTAGTCATGCTATACGCCTTACAGTTAGTCTAGTCATGCTATACGCCTTACAGTTAGTCTAGTCATGTTATACACCTTACAGTTAGTCTAGTTATGTTATACACCTTACAGTTAAGGCCGATCTCTACTTCGACCGTATCGTAGCGTAACGCAGCAATACCTGACGTAGCGTATCGTATGCATATTCTTGTCACATTCTCCACTTTGGCGTTTTGACGAACCGTAGAGCAACGAAACATGGCGCGAATTTTGATTATAATCATTTATAATCATAACATGGCGGTTGCCAGTGAAAAACACTCCTTCTTTTCTTGTTAGAAAGAAAGATAACTAAATGAAATAAAATTAAAAAGTCAGTATGGGTACGAAAAATATTTAAAGAACGCAAAACTAAAGGAGAGTTCTATTTATTAGTCCAAGATGTACGTTTATTTGTTGAAGACTTTTTTTCAAATATTTTCGTTTGACTCTTGTTCAATATGAAGAACTTTTGACTATTATTGCTCCAGAGATACAGAAGTCTTGCATAACTCGGGAATGTATAGGGCCTAGTGAGCGAATTTGTGTAACACTCAGGTATCTAACTATAGGAGATTCTCAAACAACCATAGGGATGAACTTTCGAATGAGCCCAACCACTATTGGACGAATCATCTTTTCAACATGTGAAGCACTGTGGAAAGTACTTTCATTGGTATTGATGAAATGTCCAAGCAATGAGGAACAGTGGAAGTGCATAGCACAGGGTTTTGAAATCAAATGGAATTTTCTACTCTGTATTTGGTGCGCTTGATGGAAAACACATCGTGATGCAGGCACCAGCTAACTCTGGATCGATGCTCTTTTAGTATAAGAAAACTCATGCTATTGTCTTAATGGCTATTTTGCAATGCAAACTACCAGTTCACATTGGTTGATATTGGCGACTCAGGACGGAATAGTGAAGGTGGTGTATTTTCTTACAGTACAATGGGTGAATCAATTAAAAAAAACAGCTTGGGCATTTCTAGGACGTAGGCATTTCCTTTCACTCAAAAATCCATTTGTCATAGTGGCAGATGAGGCTTTTCAGTTACAGAAACCGTACTCTAGAGAAGCTCTGGGAATATCTGAGCGCGTATTCAATTATCGGTTGTCTCGAGCGAGGAGGGTAATTGAAAATGCGTTTGGAATTGTAGCAGTGCGATTTCGTGTATTTCGTTGACCAATTCACGCCAGAGTTGAAATGGTTATTCAAATTACAAAAGCAGCAGTTGCTCTGCACAATTAACTTATGGCTGGAAGGTTCTTTTCGCACAGCACGAAATACTGTCCAGCTCATTTCGTGGACAACGACACAGAAAACGGAGGACAGCTTGGGGAATGGAGAAAAGTGACAGAGTCACATCAGGGTTTAAGAGATGTCGGCAACGCTGGGTCAAACAATTACTCTCGTGACGCAAAGCAAGTTAGAGAAGATTTTAAAAACTACTTCATGTCCCCAAAAGGACAAGTACGCTGGCAGTGGAACGCAGTACATGCTACAGTAGATTGTTTTCAAAATGACGATTAACTAAATCAACTGTTTTTATAACATAACGTGGTATTTAATGTTATTTGTAAAATAATGTTATTTGTAACAATAAATTTCTTGAAAATGTTTATGGAAAAAAACATTCTGTTACATTTCGTCATCATTATTGAAATTTCTAAAGGTAGTAACTAAACTGGAACAGGAAAGAATGTCCTGGTCTTCTCGGTTAGTTGTCTTTTTTGAACCACCATTTTTAGCATTTGCTATATCATTGGCAAGGCTTAAGGCCAAAAGATCGTCAATATGATCTTATCGCCTTTACCGAATCTTTTGAAGAGGTTTTGAGTCTGAAATTTCTAGTTTTGCATGGGAATTGTCCACAGTGATTGGTGAAAATAATTTAAAGGGTCTATCCTCATCTGTGGAGTGCACATCAGTAATTTCAATTTGGATTTTGGTTTCAGTTTTTCGTCCAGTCATCACATTATGCAAAAAGGACAACTCAACAAAATATTCACAAATTGGCAATTTCTTACTTGCTCCCCTCCCTGATCGTATCGCCAACCCTTGCTTGTTAATGCATCTTCTCTAATTATCTTTCAGCCTGTCAAACTCTTTACAAACTACATTCACCAGATTTAGAAAAAATATAAACCTGTATATCAAACTTTGTTCAATGCATTTGTTAGAAGATGTTATGCCCTTCATAAACATAGTTGTTTAGTAGCCAATTGCAGATCCATAGCTAAAACTATAAATGGGGGGAGGAGGTGTGTTTATTCTTATGTTCACTAGAGTCAGACTGATTTCTTCTTAAAATGATTTGGCTTTCTTAAAGAAATCAGTCAAGCTTAAATAAATATATGAAAAAACCTCCCCTCTCCCAATTTAGTTCTCTCGCTATGGCCCAGGCTAATTACTGAACTTTAACCTCAATAAGGAGTGCACCAGTATTTTTGTTACAGTCTAACACCAGACAAGACCTTCTTAGGATGTGAATGGTTTGCTCATTGACAAAATGTATGGAGAGTATCATAAGGAAAATGCAATATAAGGATGTGAGCTACACTAAATTTAATATTGAATGTTGCAAAATGGACATACCGTATTTATTCTTATCCATGAATATGAACTTCCACATAAAGCTCATTTAATACTATCATTTCTTAATCTACTGGCATTTTGATGATCAGTATCATGTCACTGTGATATTGACATTTGAATAATATAATGTTTTAATATATAGAAGCTGTAATATGTACTGCTTGCTTATTTTTACTCATCAGGGGGCTCTGTTGTATAAGTTCAATAAACTGAAGTATTTAATAAAATAAAGAAAAGCCCCCATAACTAGATATTTCTAGTCAAACACATTTAATTGGACATAAATTTATACCCAAAAAGTGGCAGTTAATAGCAATACAATTTTCACACTCAATAGTAATTATAAGACACACTTCAAATGCAAAAGCTGAACCAAGAACTGTTGTGATTACAGAAATGGCTACTGTTTGTTATTACAGGGTTTTACATGTTTTATGAACTTGAAGGATTTGTGCTTTTGAAAACCAGGTATCTTGTTCTTTTAGGGGCTGTTTACATGATCCCGGCTAACCGGGATTCAGTGAGGCGTGAGAGAATTTTGAGTCATTGAAAGGAGGCAAAATTTTTAGCGGAAAAATTAAAACTGTTCGTAAAGTGCCACAAGTTATTCCAATGGTAATACTAAAAATAGGCCAAATTAGTTGGGTATTTATAAAATCAGAATATTTTGAAATTGCTGAAGAAGATTTATCTTATGTTAAGTATTGAATCGTTCCCATTTGCCAAAATCATTTAACGCTTCGCAGAATCCCGGCTACCCGGGACCATGTAAACAGCCCCTTAGGTTCCAAAATTTTAAGCAAAAGTGTATTGCTAAAATAACATACCACGTACACACAAAGCAGTAAAAATTCGTCGCCATGCTTCCAATTTCCTTGGTTTGTCTTTATGTAACTTTGACGAAACGTTCCAGATGCAAGGTTATTTTCGCACTTCTTCGATTAAGTTAATCAGAAATTGAGGTTCTTCTAAATTTATAGCGCGAGCAGTAGATTCGTACATCGAAGTTCGGAGACCGGGTTTGGATCATTCTTAGTTTTCCTTCAGTGAAGTCCTTAAGCCCTGCACGACTACAACGTGATGTTCCAGGCGCAGGGGCTCAGTGATAGTGACACTGCTTATGCTCATCGTTACGTTACGCTACGAGACGGTCGAAGTGGAGATCGGCCTTTAAGCCTGTTCTCGACTTGCCACGTATCGTAATGTATTGCAGCAAAACGTAACATGGCGCATGCGTGCTTGTGCCTATTGACCATCAAATTCATAAGCACGCATGCGCAATGTTACGTTTTGCTACGATACGTTACGATACGTGGCTAGTAGAAAACAGGCTTAAGTCTAGTCATGTACGTATAGGCCTTACAGTTAGTCTAGTTATGTACGTTTTGGCTTTACAGTTAGTCTAGTCATGTACGTATAGGCTTTACAGTTAGTCTAGTCATGTACGTATAGGCTTTACAGTTAGTCTAGTCATGTACGTATAGGCTTTACAGTTAGTCTAGTTATGTACGTATAGGCTTTACAGTTAGTCTAGTCATGTGTACGTATAGGCTTTACAGTTAGTCTAGTCATGTACGTATAGGCTTTACAGTTAGTCTAGTCATGTACGTATAGGCTTTACAGTTAGTCTAGTTTGTACGTATAGGCTTTACAGTTAGTCTAGTTATGTACGTATAGGCTTTACAGTTAGTCTAGTTATGTACGTATAGGCTTTACAGTTAGTCTAGTCATGTACGTATAGGCTTTACAGTTAGTCTAGTCATGTACGTATAGGCTTTACAGTGAGTCTAGTTATGTACGTATAGGCTTTACAGTTAGTCTAGTCATGTACGTATAGGCTTTACAGTTAGTCTAGTCATGTACGTATAGGCTTTACAGTTAGTCTAGTTATGTACGTATAGGCTTTACAGTTAGTCTAGTCATGTGTACGTATAGGCTTTACAGTTAGTCTAGTCATGTACGTATAGGCTTTACAGTTAGTCTAGTCATGTACGTATAGGCTTTACAGTTAGTCTAGTTTGTACGTATAGGCTTTACAGTTAGTCTAGTTATGTACGTATAGGCTTTACAGTTAGTCTAGTTATGTACGTATAGGCTTTACAGTTAGTCTAGTCATGTACGTATAGGCTTTACAGTTAGGCTAGTCATGTACGTATAGGCTTTACAGTTAGTCTAGTCATGTACGTATAGGCTTTACAGTGAGTCTAGTTATGTACGTATAGGCTTTACAGTTAGTCTAGTCATGTACGTATAGGCTTTACAGTTAGTCTAGTCATGTACGTATAGGCTTTACAGTTAGTCTAGTTATGTACGTATAGGCTTTACAGTTAGTCTAGTCATGTGTACGTATAGGCTTTACAGTTAGTCTAGTCATGTACGTATAGGCTTTACAGTTAGTCTAGTCATGTACGTATAGGCTTTACAGTTAGTCTAGTTTGTACGTATAGGCTTTACAGTTAGTCTAGTTATGTACGTATAGGCTTTACAGTTAGTCTAGTTATGTACGTATAGGCTTTACAGTTAGTCTAGTCATGTACGTATAGGCTTTACAGTTAGGCTAGTCATGTACGTATAGGCTTTACAGTGAGTCTAGTTATGTACGTATAGGCTTTACAGTTAGTCTAGTCATGTACGTATAGGCTTTACAGTTAGTCTAGTTATGTACGTATAGGCTTTACAGTTAGTCTAGTCATGTGTACGTATAGGCTTTACAGTTAGTCTAGTCATGTACGTATAGGCTTTACAGTTAGTCTAGTCGTGTACGTATAGGCTTTACAGTTAGTCTAGTTTGTACGTATAGGCTTTACAGTTAAGCGCGGGCCACACTATCGTCGAAATGCAACGAATTTCGTGACGAGTCGCTCGTCAACGACCCGTCGTGACGAGTACTTGTGCCACATTGTAACGATTTTCCGTACAAGCATGGACGATTATCAGCGCAAAAAGAAACTTCTATTATTGAAGAGAAAAATTCTACTGCTTCTAATTTCTGCAAAACGACGTACATAAAAAAGAAGGTTCTGGGTACATCCCATAAATAAAAGGAGAGAAAGAGAAGGGCTTGTATGACACGTTGTTGCAAGAGCTTCGTCAAGCTCTATTGGTCGCAACTTTCAGTTCCCGAGCGACATCCTTCCAATTATTTTCCTTTATATTGCGTGTATCTTTATAGTCAGGATGAAATTTGTCCCACAAACATCGCCTCTCTCTCACTAGCTCAATTAATATTTCTTGCCAATCCGCCATTTTGCCACAGCACAGTGAAAGCAAACATTAGTCATGTGATTTTTTTTGTCCAATCAGAGTAGATATGCAACAATTACTCGTCACTCGTTGACGATTTCGGTGTGCATGCTCAACGGCGACGAATTCGTCCATATCGTCATATTTTCTCGTTGACGAGCGACTCGTCACGAAATTCGTTACATTTCGACGATAGTGTGGCCCGCGCTTTAGTCTAGTTATGTACGTATAGGCTTTACAGTTAGTCTAGTTATGTACGTATAGGCTTTACAGTTAGTCTAGTCATGTACGTATAGGCTTTACAGTTAGTCTAGTTATGTACGTATAGGCTTTACAGTTAGTCTAGTCATGTACGTATAGGCTTTACAGTTAGTCTAGTTATGTACGTATAGGCTTTACAGTTAGTCTAGTTATGTACGTATAGGCTTTACAGTTAGTCTAGTTATGTACGTATAGGCTTTACAGTTAGTCTAGCCATGTACGTATAGGCTTTACAGTTAGTCTAGTTATGTACGTATAGGCTTTACAGTTAGTCTAGTTATGTACGTATAGGCTTTACAGTTAGTCTAGTTATGTACGTATAGGCTTTACAGTTAGTCTAGTTATGTACGTATAGGCTCAGTGATTGTGGTAAGTTCTTGCAAGAAAAGAATTGTTTGCGAGAAACATTAATATTTCTTGCACTTTTTGCAGTGGTTCGATTGACAGCAACAATCAGCTGATAATTAAAGGACGTTTCCAACAGAAACAAATTGAAAGCGTTCTCCGAAGATACATAAGTAAGTTTCAAAGATTGAGGGTCATTGTGTCAACCATCATGCATTGCGCGCATTTATTTATTTTCATATTGGAGTTCAATGCTGACTTTATTCAACGCTGACTTTATTCAACGCTGACTTTATTCAACGCTGACTTTATTCAACGCTGACTTGGATGATGTCACATCTCCTCTTACAAAAAAATTCTACAATCGACTGTCACTTTAAAGATAAATAATTCAACAAGAATTCCCGCGATTGAGAGGGGTTAAATCACAAATACTCTTGCTTTATAAATGGCTGATTGCGCGCACAAAGCATGATTGTTGGCATTCAACACTTTATTTGTGCTCGTTAAAAACACTCATTTATAGAACTAAATATTCGTCGGGGGAGGGGCTTTTCCTCGAGGCATGAGATTTCTAGGGTGATCCTAGGGCATACCTATCGGTATACTTATAAAATTTGATTCCTAGAAATTTAACACCTACGTACAAATAATTCTACACGCAAAAGAAGGTTTAATGCGTCTGCTGGCACGTGCATAGAGATTATAAATAAGACTAGAGGAGGTGGCATCATAGTATAATCTATAGTTAAAAATATGGTACGCGTTTTTTGGGGGCAAAATTCATTCCCGAATGTTAAGCTACCGTAGAAAACTATGATTTTTTCATAGTATGTAAATACTGTAGTAAATACAAGACCTAGAGAGCATCACGTCTATTTTATTACGCAACTCTTTCCCACTACACTTCATCAACAAAGCTGTCAAACGATATCTCCATGACAAAACTAATACCAACTGCAAAGCAAACACTAAAACATCCGATATAACAACCACGACCAACAACAACGAACAGTCCATAAAAACGCTTTGCTTTAACTACCGTGCATCGGACATCCTTTGCAACACACACACAATACAGACTTATAGATATCATCAAACGCTTCTGCACTGTCACTAACATCCGACTAATTTTCACTTCCTTAAAATCTCTTTATGGACAAAATTCATTGTAATTAAAACATACAAAACAAACATGTAATCAATATAACAGCTCGCTAAAAACAATTACTGACGCTTTGAAATAACAAATTTTCTTGATTCTCGTACAAAAAGCAACAAAACTTTCTACAGTATATTAAAAAAGAATCCAAAACTCGAAGCAGACGGCAAAAACATCATTTGTTTACTTCGTGTTTTAATCCGGACCTAAATTATCCCCCCAATTCACGCGTCGCCTAAAAACGTCATCAATGCCACCTCAAGTCTTATTTATAATCTCTATGGCACGTGTGCATTACAGAAGTCTATCAAATAATCATTTAATATCACAGCGATGTTATGTCTCACCCTACTGACCGGACTATATACTTTTAAGTAAACCTGCCTGTTCTTGCTTGAAGCCAAATTTTACCAGAAGACAACTCTACACCTCTAGTGTACTGTTGTTACGAAACCTTTGAGACTTGTTACGTTTCCAGATTCAAATTTTCGTGGGAACTAACCTTTCAGCTTTGATCAGTTCAAAGGTTGATATACATTGATCTTTAGTTGCAATGCCTGAAATGGGGTAATAATTTCACTTGAAATTTGAAAAGAGCATTATCGTAATCTCATAACAAACGTTTTTGTCCTCTGTCGTATTTCAATCAGGAGGAAGTATCGATTTAAAATTATTGATTTTTTCCTGAGTTTACTGTGGAAAGGGTTAAGAAGAATTAGATACACGAGGTTGCTTTATATGCTTTGATCATCCTAGCGTTCTGCCTTTGGCTAAAACGTATTGATATAGGACTGTGTTGTTAGAAGTTGATCGTTTTAATTTTATCATTATTGTTCATTCACAGAGGAATATGTCACTTGTCATACATGCAGATCACCTGACACCATTCTTCAAAAAGAGACAAGGTTGTTCTTCCTTCAATGCGAAACTTGTGGATCGCGTTGCTCCGTCGCCAGCATAAAATCTGGTTTCCAGGCCCTGACAGGACGTCGTGCCGCGCTTAAAAGCAAACAGCAATAAAATCACGCATTCTTTTCGTAGGCAATTTGATACATTTTACAATTTCACTTTTAAATGGTTGAAAAAGACAAATTTGGATCGATGCACAGCCATTACGCGACATGAAAATGAAACCGGAAATCAGAGATGTCACGTTTAAGGAACTGTTTTCTAGTCATGTCACTGTTCATGGTCATTCATACGAATGCCCAAAGAATTTTGCCTATCTTACGTATTTCGAAAACGGAAGTCAAGAAATTAGTTGGGACAAATTATGCGAAATTGACCTGACCTAATAAGATATTTTTTGAATTATATTGATAACGTTTTCGAATTAAGTGAGATGAAATGTGGCCATCGAAGAATGACATTTGTTTGTCAGTCATCATTAGTTAGAATTTTCAGCGATTTCTCATTGACCTTCAGATTTTTTTGTGAGAAGACAGATAAATAAATGAACAACATAATATTTGTTACCTCTATTCATCTGGTAAAGTTGCGAAGCCAGCTCGTTTTTTTTGCTCCTACATTGCAAATATAGTTGTTTAACTATAACTTGAAACACAATGAATGGATTTAATTTTTTAAAGCAATGGATGATAATTTACGTGAAAAATTTGCATTGCAGAAGTAAAAGATCAGGCTAGCTTCGGCTTGCCTTGTATGGGAAAAAAATAAATGGTTTCTAGTTTCTAATCAAAATAGAACTATACCAGAACGCTTTACGAATTAAGTAAATTAATGAATTAACTGCGCAAATGCAAACCTGGTGTTTAGTAGTGATACTTCCCTTATTACTATGAACAGCGTGTATGTACAATTATTTTGAGGTATTTTTGAGATGATTATCAGGCTCGGACTAGCCTATGGGCCCCTTGGCATTAGCTAATGGGACTCTATTTGGTGGACTCTACTGGGAAATGAAAATGGCTCACTTATTACACACTCTTAACTCCTATCAAATGGATTGAAACTGAAGGACTTATTTCTTTTCGCTACGTGTGAAATGGAGGACAAATAAAGAGAAATAATCAAAGAAATTTGAATACAGGCTTCGTGCATCAAAGAGCGCGCAATCAATTTTTAAAATACCTTGGTAACGTATTGTTACACTAAAATATTAACATAGCGTGCGTTGCCATCGCGAGGAAGGAAACAAAATTTGGCGGCCAAATTCGTGGTGACGTTACGTTGCTATGGAGACCTCACGTAAAAGCAAAGCAGAACTTTGGTCGACGAAATTTTATGTGCAGAGTTTGACTTGATGATGTGAACGTTTCGGATAAAAACGAAACTTGCACGACGAAAGCAAATGGCAGAATAATAATTGTTTTGTATCATTTTTCAGTCTTTAAAATGGAAGTCAAAACTTCGACAAACTTTGAATCAAAGTTAGAAACTGCCGACTATATGAAGAAAGAGAGTCGAATTCATTGTCCAATTGTGATGCCAAAAAATCCAAAATTGATCAGAGGCGATCTTTTGCCTGAGAAGGTAGCATAAAACGCTCAAAATCATTTGCTTACTGGGCAGAAAATCTTAAAACACTTGCTCACATATTGTGTATACATAAGCACAGTTTTGAACAGAAGTAAATCAAATAATATGTACATGAGAGCTTGCTTATAAACTTTTGCTAAAACTCTTGAACTGTGTAAAAAGCAGGGGAGTATCTAAAACATTCATCGGAAATGAACGTATTTTGCTCAGCTCTGCTTGACAGACGGTTTCAAAAGAATTCAGTTAATCTCAACAGAACATATTACCACAAAAATTATGACAGCTAAAGAGTATTTTAATAAAAACATAAAACAATAGACACTACATATTGAGTAAACAGTATTAAACGTTTCGACCACAGAATACTAATATTCAGAGGGCCCTCTAGAGTGACTCTTGTAAGCACTATATGCCATCAGCTTTCTACTAAGCCATATGTATGGTGATCAGACGCTATTAGTTTCCTGTTAAAATCTAATATCCTCCATTAACATATCTAAGTGGCTACTGGAGGAAAATTTCTGTATCCTGTGATATCACTGTTGTATCGTTAGGTTTCAATAAGCAAGGCTCACATCCTGAACATTAACAATTGATCAGCAAGCTTATAATGCTCCATTAATACTAGCTGTATTTTTCCTTCAATATTGCTCAATTGAATTATACTATCTCATTTCTGTGTGAATAAAAATATTGAAGTATTTTGACTTCTTTCTTTGTCAATATTTGACATGTGGCCATATTTTTTAGCAAGCACCTTCAGCATATCTTGCTGAAATGCAACAGACAACGGAGGAAAAACTAAAGCAGACACACGAGATGCGACTACCAAAAATTATCGAGCTTCTTGACATGTCTGAGACCACTCATAAGAAGGTGAAGGCTTGAGAAAATTTTTTATGTTTAAAATTGAGATCCACTTCTGTAAATAGACAAGAGGAGGCAGGGAGGAACTTATGTACAATGACATTGTGAACTTCATTAATTTGAAGCCACTGTTCTGTATTTGTGTTGTAATCTGTAATTTAATCTGATTTGAGGAGAATTTAATGAAGCAGAACAAGCTTATGAAATAAAGGGACTCTAAATTTTTAGACTGAATGTGCAACTGCCATTCTATTGCCATTGATTACTTCTTGATTTTTTTGCTTTATTTAAGATTGTCACATTAGATTGGTACACTCACCTTTTAACACTTCACCAAACAGTCTAGTGCATGTAATCCAATCTCAATGCAAACCCTGGGATCATCTCTTTTGAAAAGTGGCCAGATGTAGTTTTAGTTTTCATTCCTAATCTTTTACAATTATTGAAACCATTGATTTTTGAAAAGTAGGGTTGGGGGACATTTCCCTTCTATCTCATACAGAGGACTTCTACTCTTGGATCACTCATACTCTCATTCAATGACTGTAACACCAATTGACACACTCACTAATCGATAGTGATAGAGGGGAAAGATCTTTCAACTTTGACTCCACCTTTGTCACTATTTACTCCATTGGTGTATTTTGATATTTTCCACGGGGGCGATGCTAGTAATTTTAGGGGGTGAACTGTGGCAAGAAAATGAAGTATGACAAAGTATGTGAGTAAGGACTGTTGTGCGGTCGAGTAGTGTAGCCACCATAGGTAGTGTACTGAGTTGAATCATTGCTCAGTGAAGCTCAGTTCAACTGTATTAGTAATTTGTTTTGCTGAATATTAAGAAGGAGGTATAATGTTTCTTGAGTGGTGAAGGATGTATTTAGCGGGGGGACTTCCTAATATTTGAGAGATGGCACCTCTTCCCTTCAAAAATCCTCCATCATTCATCCAACTTTTTTACAGATGGACAATAACGTTGTACTCGCCGAATCACAATTGAAATGCTTTCTAATGATTCTGCATCAAGTCATAATTTTGTCAAATGTGATTTTTCCTTAAATGTTTTTCGCTTTTTTTCCAGTTTACATCTTTGAACATAGACGAGCCCATGTTTCAACCATTTCCATCTGACATCGTGTTTCAAAACTACGAACCTTATGAAACATATCAAGTTCCTTTGAGGCTCAGAAATAACGATAAAGTAAGTAAGTTATCCATGGTTCCACGCAGTGGCGTTACCCTACTACAGGTTGTGGCACTGCTAGGCTGGCTGCACCACCTGGTGATCCACGCTACACGTACATTGACGTTTTTTTGCTATTGCAAAAAATCAAACGGAAGCTGAATTTTTTTTTCAACCATACTCTTGCATATTTCAAGGTTGCTCGCTTGATAAAGGTGACTGGGACTGACTCTCCTTATTTCAAAGTGATCAGTCCGAATGACGTCGGTCATAAAGTAGCTCCTGGTATGGATAAAGTGTTTATGGTACAGTTTACAGCTGATCAAAAAAAGGTATTTAAACTCATGCAGTTATTGCAATGTTTCATGTACTGGCGCACGGCCTTATGCGGAGTATTTTTTAAGGCCGGTTGGCCACAAGTAAAAGCTCACTCACAGTCACTAAGTTTGGCTTAAAAACCACCTCCATCAGATTATTAGAAGACGTCGTTTTCACTCCAATGTCGTCTTGATTTGAAATGTTTGAATGAAAGTCTTGCCATCGATTGAGAAATGGCTTTGTCATTCATTTGTGTGATGGTGATTCATGTGTCGCACTCAATGGGTGCGATGGTGAGTGAGCTTTTAGAATTCAGGCGTTTTCCTTGACTGAAATCATCATATTCATGAGTTCCGATCACCCGCAACTAATATGAAACATTGGTGCATTTTCACCAAGCCACTTTTATTTTTTGATGTCATTTTATCGATATTGCAATATAATCCATTCCTGTTAATAACCATATAATCTCTGAAGCCTGTGCATCTATTTTCAAGCATTGGTCTTACGCTGTGTATTTCCCAAGATTGATGTACTTTTACTTGATCCACTACATATGACATTAAACTCCGTTATCCAATAATAGTTCTACTCTTAATGCACAAACTGAAACATAAAGAATAAAATAATTCCGGTCAAAATTTGTTGCTTTTGCATGTTTGCGATAGCTTTGCGTTTGTGGCAAGCACTCTATCAAATATTCGGTGGGAGAGGGGGGTTTTCCCCAAGGCACTAGAAATTTCCAGAATATCCCAACCCAGGGCAAAAAGTCAAGAACGCATATGCTGTGACGTGTACAGAACAGAATTCAGTCATATAATCTAGGCTAACAGTTACATTATGTAAGTGTGATATGTGGTATTTAGTACAAGATTTTTTTTACCTCTACCTCTACTGTCTGTCACTACTTTGCATCGACTTATTGTACGCATTGTTCTTGTTTCAAGTTGTTAGTTCAACAAGTCGGTAGCAACTTTTTTCGACAATTTGCTACTGGCTTGCTAGCCAACCATTTGTCGGCCAAGTAAATTTCGACCAAGTAGTTTTCATTTGATTGAAGCCTGGAGCAATCTTTATCTCATCAAATATTACAAAGAACCACGTGAGCAAAAGAGCCTTCAATAAAAAAAGATGTCTGTGAAGTTGCTTGCCGTAGATATTAGTGGAAATAACTTTTTCACGTACATCATGCTTTCTTTACGTTTTCCTTATCTCATATCGTGTCCACCTATGTGCTTCAGGATTATCATCATGAACTGATATGTATTACGGAAAGAGAGAAATTTCTTGTTCCTGTAAAAGCAATAGGAGGCCGCGCCATCATAGATTTTCCCGATGCTGTGAATTTCGGCAGTTGTCCCGTGAAAGATCTCACCACGAAGACCTTGTTTGTCAGGAATATTGGAAACAGAGTAGCAAAATTTTCTCTCTCTTTGAACAGGTGTGTGACATCTTATGGTAGCCTACGTCATAGACCCATATTTCTCATATGAGTCTATGCAATATTGAAGAAATGTTTGCTCCCTTAAACGTCACAAGTTGGCAGCGCACGATGGATAATTGGGATGGGGAGGATGGGGGATTTTAATCCGTGTTAATTCTTAACAAAATGGATTTCATTAAAAATTACTAAAGTAGAACTTGCATTTATGAATATTGCCCCCCCTTCCATTATCGATGTTTGCGCGATCCCTGGGCCCTATTTTCAGCATGGTAGTGCATTTTCGGTTGTATAGCTTGTATTTTTACTTCTACCAAAAAATGATAAAAAATTTATAAAAGATGCTCCCAGAACAGAGTTAGAAGCCGTTTATGTGAGCTTGATTAATGCAGTGTAATTTATGCGATAGCTCAAACGGATGTGACGTATTCAGTAGCAAGCCTTCTTTAAAGTGCTTATGCAGTGAAATTTTCATACATTGTTTTATTTGCTTATTCAAACGTACTTGCTCTCAGCATCATTTTATGGAAACAGAGTTAAATTTCGTCTTTTCAGCTTGAATTTATAGACATCAAAAGTGGCGGCTATTAGTTTGTCGACGTCCGTACTACCTATGATGTCAAATGAACAAACATGGCGGTCAAAAAAATTCGCACAAGAGGACAACTTTTGGTGTTGAAATTAGTCCACTTTCACTCAATGTAAAATTGAGGTTATAAAAAAGTATATAAAAATTTTACTGCGTAAACACTTTAATATTGCATTTTATTGGTCTATGACGTAAGGCAGTGGCGTTTTCTATGTGAACGCAACTTCCAACCGTTGGCTGAAAATGTAACAAATACGGTTGTGATAAAGAATTGCTTTTCAACAATGATGGCAAAAAAGTCATGAACGGGCGCTTACGCATCAAGAAAGTGTGAAAAACCCCCAAAAAAGTATTTTAGCTTGTTGCCAGCCATTTTGTATTTAACGTCAAAGCGCATGATACAAGCCCTACTTTTAATGTGGGGAAAGAATTTTGCATGTAAAACACCCAATTCTAGACCTCCCCGCACAACTCATGTGAGCAGCCGCTAGTTCATAATTGATGCAAACATCACAATTTATATTGTTTTGAAAGTAGCATTTTGCCCATTTAACTCAATTATTTCACTAAAATTTTCAGCCCGTTTTCAGTAAAGCCAGACGAAGGTATTTTGGCTGTCGGAGAAAGCATGCAGATTCATGTTGAGTTTAAAGCTTTAAAAACTGGAGATTACGACTGCAACATGATTTTACATTACGATACAGGTAAGATCATGGTAATATGGAGATAGGGATGGTGGGAAGGGGGTTGTGGTAAAAAGGGGTGATGGTGAGAAAGGGTGGTGATGGTAGGAAGGGGTGGTGATGGTGGGAAGGGGTGGTGATGGTGGGAAGGGGTGGTGATGGTGGGAAAGGATGATTATAGTAGGAAGGGATGGTGATGGTGGGAAGGGGTGGAGATGGTGAGAAGAGGGGTGATGGTGGGAAGGTGGGAAGGGTGATGGTGATACATAGCATTAGCAAATCGAATGCACTACTGCCAAGGCAACCAATATATGAATAGCCTTTTAAGCGATATGCACTACATACAGATCGTCCCATACTTCATGTATGGGACGATCTGTATGTAGTGCATATCGCTTAAAAGGCTATTCAAAAATACATTATTTTTAGGTGAAGATGTGTACATCTCTCTCTATGGTGCTGCCTTGGACATGAATGTACGTTTGGATAAAAATACTTTAAAACTCGAGAACACTTTTATATCGCGTTCATCTCAAAGGTAATGCCGTTCACACGAAACTAGCGTATAGAGAATTAGTCATCTCGTGATCTTTAGCTACTTTGGTCTTCTACAGGACGGTTTTAATACAAAACAGAAGCGATCATATCGTTAATTTCCGCTGGACGAGATTTGCCACACTTACAGAAGAACTACAGCACAAGGAGAGGTGGGAATCTAAATGCAATACTAGTAAAACTCATCAGTAAAACCGTCTTCCTTGCCAGTAAAACTCATCAGTAAAACTATTTTTCTTGCCAGTAAAACTTATCAGTAAAACCGTCTTTCTTATCAGTAAAACCATCTTTCTTGCCAGTAAAACTCATCAGTAAAACTGTCTTTCTTGCCAGTAAAACTCATCAGTAAAACCATCTTTCTTGCCAGTAAAACTCATCAGTAAACCGTCTTTCTTGCCAGTAAAACTCATCAGTAAAACCGTCTTTCTTGCCAATAAAACTCATCAGTAAAACCGTCTTTCTTGCCAGTAAAACTCATCAGTAAAACCGTCTTTCTTGCCAATAAAACTCATCAGTAAAACCGTCTTTCTTGCCAATAAAACTCATCAATAAAACCGTCTTTCTTGCCAGTAAAACTCATCAGTAAAACCGTCTTTCTTGCCAATAAAACTCATCAGTAAAACCGTCTTTCTTGCCAGTAAAACTCTTCAGTAAAACCGTCTTTCTTACCAGTAAAACACATCAGTAAAACCGTCTTTCTTGCCAGTAAAACTCATCAGTAAAACCGTCTTTCTTGCCAGTTACGATTTAATACCATATTATATCACAAATTTTCATCCACGGAGTCTCGTTTGTCTTATTGATCAAATTTAAAACCAATGGATGTCACTAATGTTAATACACTGGACATGTTAAGCTTGGCTGCAATAATAATATATGCAAAAGATTGAACACAGTCATGCAATGTCTGCAATACCGATGGGAAAGCGCTTGCTCTTTCATACGTTACTGTTGAACGCTAATGGTGGTTATCATCACATAACCACAATGAATTGGAGACTGGTCCTAAATTTGGTTGGGTTTTTATGAAAGTTTTCACTGTTGCATACGCATAGGAAACCGCATTTATGTAGTCACGTTTTATATATCATTGATTTTCATTGTGCACTTAGATGTAAGATGGATTTGAGACGAGAAGAGGAAATGGAAAAGGAAGTTTTTCTTATGGAATGCGCGCAAGATGTGACTATCTGCGATCAGATATCGATTCTTCAACGTTCTTTTCAAACTAGGAAAGAGGCAAGTTTCTCTCTACGATATGTAATGAAAGAAGACAAGTTACTATAGTAACGACGTTCAATGAAAAAAGCAATTCAATGTGTTGCCAAGTACCTTTAATGACCAGCAATAAAACAGTTTAACTGATCGACGTTTGTTTTCACAAGACTTATAAAGTGTTTGCTGTTTTCCAGATTGTTGACGCGGACAAACTGATTTACATAGATGACGTTCTTAAAGTTCTACCTTATGTAAGTGTATTGTTAATTTTTGTTTTAAAAAACCAACTTACGCTTCATTCTGTTAATCGTTCGATCATCTTCAAACTGACTGTAGCTTATCAATTAACTTCGATTGTCTCCTCCTGGCACATGTTATCAAACAAATTATAATTAGGCTAAATACACTTTCGTTGCGACAAGTTGATGGTTTTATACTCAAAGAACGCTTAAACAATAGTGAGAATAGTCGCCTAAATAAAATGCTGGGTTTTAATGTTATCTATCGCTTTTGAACGTACGTTTCTCATTTTATTTTGCTATTTAATTTTTAGCAAGGTGTCATTTGGCCAAACTCTTCAATGGAAATAGATATTTCTTTTTCTCCTTTGGAAGCCCAGAGGTAAAGAGCGTAGTTTTCGTAATCTCAATTGTTTTAGTAGAAACGATTTTTCCCATTGTGCATGTTTCAACAAAAAATCACTTTATTTTAAAGTCGTTCTCCATGAATTGCTGTCAGATTTGTGTAGTTTATTTTTTTCTGTTTAATTCGAAAGTGACTGAAGAATGTTCAATTTTATACTTGTCTAGAATATGCTTTATTCACGCGATAAATTAGTCTTCAACATTATCCTTTTTTTGTTGACTATGCGGGGATTTGATGTTGTATAGGGTTTTAATGCAACGTATATGAACTTTTGCTTTATGAGCGCTCCTAAGTTGCCATCTTGCAAACTCGTTTATTATGAAGAATTTGTTTTTCCTTGAATGGTGTTTTTGCATGATTACACGTCTTAAGCTGTGGTTGGCAGTCCAATAGTTAGCGATGCTTTTATGTATAATTGAAGATTCGTAAAAACACAGAACAGAACTTAACCATTCATTTTTTGTGTCAACTTGTTTCTTTAGCTATGCAAGAACTATGTACTGTGACGTATCGGGAAGAGAATCCAGGCTTCCTTTGAGGATAAGAGGGGAGGGCATAGGACCTCGAGTAATGTTTTCATTGGATTCGCTGGATATCGGAAATATTTTTGTAAACTCAAAGCATTCATACGAGGTTTGCTTTGATTTAAGGTTTCCTTTAAGGTGTTATATGTATGCAATTATTTGCTAAGTTTGGACACAAAGACAATGTTGTAGAAATTTTTTAATTTTTTAATGTTTGAACGCTTGATCCGGTTATTGTGTTTTTACCCACTTGTCAACCATAATGCAACGCGTGCCTCGTGTTTGTTTATAGTCGTGCTAAATATGATAGTTTATTCGATCATGCACGATGGTCTTTCTCATAGACACTTCATACAATTACGACAATAGTTAAAAATGTCTGATTCAAAATCCCAAGTTTTATTTGAATACCAAGTTTTGGTCTTCTTTTAGGCATGTTTTCAACCGTTGAGCTTGCTATAGTTTTGAATAGTTTTTTGCTCACCCAAACAGAACGTTTATGAAAAATATCACTAGCAAGCTTCAATACTTCTTTCATCCAAAAACAACACAAAGTTTTATACATCCACAGAAGATGCATAGAGTATACGGATTACAAACTGATACAACGTTTGTCTATTTATTCAACCAAGAAAATGGCCGCGAAGATCATTTGAGCACGCGCTGCATTGTGGTTGACAATAATTCTTTAATGACTATAAGAAAGTGAGAGAAGAGCATTAATGATGGATGATTCGTTGATGATTGCAATCATTAATAAAAATCGATGATTGATGATTGATTTAAATTTGACGACTTCAATGAAGATGGAAAGACTTGTACGTATACAATGTCAAAACTACCTTGTTGACCATCCATTTTATCGTTAATTTTTGTTTTAACCAATCTGCTACTGTGCGATCCACGATGGCTAAATGCGCAGCTGTGCATTTACCCTTATTTATAAATATTTTCTCTCGTATACGATTTGTGCTTTCTTCAGGTTTTTGGCTTTTTTGATATCCTACCGCTTGTCCACTATTTTTCCACGAGTTTTTCTAATCTCCCGATTTCTTTCAGATTGTCCTTGCAAACAAAGGAGACATCGATGCCGTGTTTTCATATCTCGATTCTCAATCTATGTTTGGTCCTCTTTTTAAATTTCTACCTTCTCAAGGAATAGTACGACCCGGTGGTTATCAAGCAATTAAGGTATTACGCGTGTATTGCATCACATTTTTACGAATAAAAAATTTGGTTCAATCTACATTTCAGTTACACATAGCATGTTACGTTCTGACCAGTATGGCTAACTGACCATAAATGCTGATGTTTGTACTAGATCTGGTCTGATGAGCTTAAACACTCTAATCTGCTCTATGTACTAGTTACGAAGTTCTGAATGGAGGGAAGTGTTTATGCTCATGCTACCAGATCTGGTAAAAAATTGCATTCCTTGTAACTGGTTCAAATGGTACTTAGAGCTTTAATGCAAACAACATCTTTATATTTGCTTTTTTCCAAATTGCGTTGATTCATGCATGCTGGCCGTTTCAGATCGACTTCTGTTCACAAATCCTTGGCAATTTAAGCGAAGATTTCTTCTGGTCAATTGAAGGATCTTCCGAGAAACTTGTGTTCTCTGTCCAGTAAGCGACTGTCATCTCCTCCGTAATTTCTATGTATGGTCCTTTTGTAACATTTTATTGATTATATGTAGTGGGCGAGTCATTGGTCCAACATTTCATTTTGACGTTATGAAAATTGATTTTGGTGTTGTTTCCTATGGTATGTTGGAGTTTTATGTACTTTTTAATACGCGAACGGTTAATACACAAAGTTTTCCCGTATAAATACCACACTTTGTTCCGGAGAGAAACTAGAACGTTAAGTTGGGGGTTGGTTGGTTGAATATTCATGTGTATTCAGCACTGCTTGATTGATTTTGTTTGTCAGTTTTTGTTTTGTTAGTTGATTAGAATTTCAAGAGAAGTCAGCAGTGAAGAGCTGAATATATGAATATTCACCCCCCACTTAACGTTCTAGTTTCGTCCCTTTAACAACTACATACGTAATAATTAACAATTATTGAATAAGATTGAGCAAGTATTGAAACGGATGTCTGAATGATTTTATATCCTGCAAAAGTCGAACTCAATAAATGTTTTATTATTTTCCTCGACTAACTGAAATAGCAATAAAATAGTTCGATGTGAAATATTTTCCAAACTTCAGCTGATTTCCTCTTTTCAGACGGTTTATTCAATTTCTTCTCCTTTAAAGATATTTTTATATTAGCTGCGACTCTTTATGCAATCTGACCTAACTAGTTGAAGTATAAATCAGAAATTACAAGAGATATGCATAAACTGTTTTGGAAAGTCTACTGTCATTTTACGAGTTCTTTTCAATGAAAATTCAATTGGAATTGCGAAATTTTTGTTTTACAAATAGAGCGATGATGCAACAGCTCAAATTGCGTCTAGACCACACGTTTTTTTCTACATACAAGCGTATAAGCTTGTCAGAACTGGTTCTTATTCTCAGTTAATGAAGAGGAATACCTATCCCTTCTTATGTATGGATATATTCACGATTCTCGTTTTGTTTTACAGGTTTTTCGTACACAAAGAAGTGTTCACTAATCAACACATCGCTGATTCCTATGACATTTACACTACGGGTCCCTGCTAGTGATGTCAATGAGCTACATACCGAGGATAACGGTACACTGCCACACAGACATAAAGAGTTCAATATCACTCCTGTCACTGCTACGCTTGCACCACGTAGCAGTCAAGGAATTAAGGTGGAAAATTTTAAATGCACAAGCAATTGCACACCACGTAAAAATTTAGTTCAAATTGCAATGAAATATCTTAAAATTTTCATAGATTGAGTTGATATCAACTATAGTGAAGAAGCACATCGTGTCTTTGGTCGTTGATGTAGAAGGTGTTGGAAAGGAGATAGCATCTTTGCCGATGCTGGCAAAGTAAGTTTTGTTACCTGTTCTATCCACAATGGTTTTTGTGTAAGAGAGAGAGGAAGGGGACGGTAGGGGTCACTCTTAGTTTGATTACATTTTGGTGGCTACCTGTTGCCGTACCATCATACATATTTGTTCAATTTTGCTCACAGTGGGTTCCATTAAACGCTGATCACGATTTCTGTGGCTCATTGGTTTTGTTTGATATAAATAGATTACTTCATGGTTTGTGAGTGCGTAAGATTTTATTGCGTGAGTTGAGAAGGATTGCAATTAATATTTTGTTTATCATTAGCGGTAATAGTGAAAAACAGTAACTAGTGAAAGATATGGTATGTGCAATCTAAATGCAGATACGACTTTTTCACTAGGGAAGAAAATCGTATGTCCAATCAGAGTGCAGAGAGGTTTTAAGATTTGCCGTCTTTATTTGTTTGCTTGAATCGGATATGGATATGCAAACCTCGAAAAAGAAATGCCAGTCTGGGAAAGTTTCTGAGTGGAAAATATATCTTTAAAATCTGGGAAGATTTATTGCTTAGGCTTATGTACTATTATCCTTAGTGATACAACACACAACGTATACGTGCTTCCACTTGATTGAATGTTGATGGATTGGTTTATTACATACACAACGCTATTTAAATAGAAATGAGATTGGAACTATGTACATATGTTTGAATTTGGCAAACACCGAAACTCATTCCATCCTGAGAATGCTCAATTTCTATCTCTTCGACCTTTTCTCGGGAAAGCTCTTTGAAAGCTCATTCAAACGGTCTTGTCGAGAGCTTTCAACTGGTGTAAAAATCATCTTTATAGCATGTATACTTCTGGAGATAGTGACGATTAAAACTCATTCCTAACTGAGCATTCTCAATTTTCATATCTTCGAGCTTTTGTCGTCGTGGAGACTCGGGACGTAGCTCAATCAAGGCTCATTTGTTGAATAATTGATGAAAATAATTCTTATCATTTATGAAGTTTTCATCATTCATATAGATGTATTGTTCCCGCCATTAACATTCTCACCCCGTTATTGGATTTTGGAAAATGTTTCGTTGGACATCCTTACGAGATGACAGTGGAGTTGATGAACGACTCAGATCTTCCTGCAAGATATGAACTTACTTCACAGGTAAGACTCGCATTAGTTTCCATCGTAATTTCCAGGAGAACAAACCCAAAGCAGAAAGAAAATCATTTTTTGTGATTGCTTCAAGCATGGGCTTTGACAGCTTTTAAAAGGTGTTTAATGCTCACTATGTAAAAAAATCGACTGAAGTAAAACTTTAAATGAAAATTACTACCGCTAAAGTTGTCGAAACGTCAGTCAACATTAACACCAACAATCCCCACCAAGACCCCCACACACCAACCTGGATGTTGTACAAACTATGCTTCCGTGCTAAAGCCAATTACCCTAATTTGAAAATTTGCTGCACCTAAAACATGTCATTAAATATATGTTAAACGTCAAATGCAATAACCTAAATTTGCGAGTGTCCTTCGTTTAGGTAGGCTGCATGCATTCAACTAAAATACATGGAACGCTACCTGAAGCAAGTAGCTCATTGATTGAACTACACACGCGTGTCTGGGTGTAAGATTTGGTTTCAAAAATTGTTAGACTTTTCTAACATCATCGTTCCATGTATTTTGGTTCAATGGTTGCATGTTACGTCATGGCCGCCATGTTGGTTGAACTTATCAAAGCATTTTCTTTGTTTCAAATTCAGATTTCAACCATCATGGCGAAAATCATTTTGTCTTTTGATCTTTGCCACCTATAATGGACAACCACAAAATATAAATTGTGGGTGTCTGGAAACCCGAATATTTCACATGTACGCACGACAAAATATTTAACTGTATTTTTCTCCAGGTGGGGGAAAATTCCAGCAGGATTCGTTTTTCAAGTCCCGAAGCAAAGGTACATATCAGAAGCTTTTTTTTCTTCGGCTTTTCAATTTTATTTGTCGCATGTATATATTTGTACCAGTAAAATCAACTTGTTTGCGTGATTTTATATCGTGTAACATTCGTTTGCCAGGGCTTACTCCATCCACGCGTTGTCAGTACGGTACCTTTGCAAATCATCGCTGAAAAACTGGAGGAAAATCACACTGTCGCTTACATTTTGATTCAGGGCAGCAGCAAAGCACCTCTTGTATGTATAAATATGAATATGTTTCTGTTCTTATGGGAAGATCTTAGCTTCATCAAAAGTATAATATGTTATAATAGGAAACTTGAAACAATGGCGCCCCTAGAACAATAATTAGGGGGGGATGTTCATATATGCAGGATATACGATATTAATTTTTTTGAAATCTTTTGTTTTCAGCAGAAATCTAATATAGCATGCTTATATGAATATTTGCCCATCCCCAATTATCGGCACTACTGACTAGAGGCAAGAATATGTTCATTTGTTCAAACTGCATCCTTTTTATTTCGTATTATCAACCAATGGCGATTTCTTCAAATTTGCAGGAGGTCCAAATTCGTTGTTTTGGTGAAGGGCCGGTCGTTCAAGTCACTCCATTTGAATTAGACTGGGGAAATATTCCCGTTTTGTTAGATGTGGAACGTTATCTTACCTTATCTAACGAGTCGTTGATACCAGCAAAGTTCATTTGCTCTACGGTAAAACATTTACAGTTCATTAATTGCTATTGTCGCAAATATAACGATTGTTCACATTCCTATATTAAATTCGTGTTTAGATCATTTACTTTTGTTACAGCTACATGTCGATATTATTTTACCAACTTTACACTCTATTGTCGGATTTTTGCATTATCACATTCTTATTTCTTTATCAACTAGTGATGTACCAATTCCTATATCATCATTTCAATATCTGTGTATCGGGTCTAAAATAGAATTATTGGTATCAATATTTTTCTTGCTCACAATGCTAGTATTTAGGCATTTCATTGAATTAGAAATGCACTTGATATAAATCATAGTTTAACAATAGTAAATATATTACCTTAACAATTTTTGTTAAATTATCACTTCTTACAATTTGTTAGTTCCACATGATATTAATGTCAATTGACAATTCGGTTGTGCAATATTGCTGCAGTGTAAATAGCCACTTTGAATTTTAAATTTTTTTATCACATAAGCAGTGACTGGTGAGCACAAAGTGGCATAGTTTATGACGTTTAAGTTTTGTAAATTGGCATAAAATATCGTTATCGACACAATATCGGCTGTTAATTTCTCACATCATTGTTCTTTCCTTTCTTGACCTAGGCGCGAGAAAAATCGTCATTTTCTATCAAACCACGTGAAGGCGTTGTGCCCCCGGAGGAAGACATAAAAATCACCATAGTTGCTAATGTTGATGATTGTATGAGGTGACTACGGCAATCACTGATATGTATATTAGACTGGATAACGCATCTCTTGCGAAAATTGAAGCCGGAAGATCGATCATTTGCTACTGGCTTCATGGGGGGTATCCGTCCCACTTTACTATACTTTTTGCATTACAAAATCCCAGTTTTCGCGTTTTTATTCCTTTTACAAACTTCTGATTAAGGCAAATTTTTATGACATCTAGAGGAAAAAAAATTGAAATCTTTTGTAAAAAAAGTAGAAAGAACTTTCACGTAACAAAAAGATAATAGTTAAATTAAATGAAGATATGATCTTCGCACTTTGCTGGACAATTTAAGCAATCGTCTCAGGACCTGAAAAAATCAGGTGACTCAACGGGATTCGAACCCATGACCTCTGCGGTGCCGGTGCAGTGCTCTGACCAACTGAGCTATGAAGTCACACAGTGGTGAGCAGGTCAATATTGTTGGGTTCATGTTTTTTTTTTTTTTTTCGAATCCCGTTGAGTCACCTGATTTTTTCAGGTCCTGAGACGATTGCTTAAATTGTCCAGCAAAGTGCGAAGATCATATCTTCATTTAACTTCATTTAAAGTGTTGTTAAATAAGTAAATTTGTAGCAATCTTCCATAAACGTCATTGCAGATGAAATTTTGGTAGCAGTAGTAGGATTCTGTAATATTTCTACATTTTTTTAAGAAGCAGCAACATCATATAATCTCCAGTTTGTTTCAAAACCATGCAGGTCGACCTTGTACCATCTCAATTTTCTGCCATTATAAAGCCAAGAAGACAAACTTTGTAGAATTAAATATCTTTGCCGGTTGTTCTGTCTCTTTCAAAAAAATTTTGCTCAAATCAATAGTTTGTAGAACGAATAAAAACGAAAAAATGTGATTTTGTAATACAAAAGTGTAGTAAAGTGGGACCGATCCCCCCCCCCGAAGTTCATAATCAGATGAGCCAACTTCCGGCTTCAATTATCTTACTATATTTTATACATGGATGCGTTATCCAGTGTAATATACATATCAGTGGTAGCAATCCATCATTGTTTTTAAAGCGTCAGTTTGATCCTTTTTTTTAAAGAATTTTTTTTGTGCTGTGGCATTGTTGGATCTATGTGTCGATCTGACTTGAAAGCAACAGCGGAAGATTGATAATTTAGAGGGCTATATTCATATGCTCATATGTTACATTTCATAATTACAATTGATTATATTAGAAACTAATCCTGTAGAACATGGATATATAAATATTATCACCACCAATTATCAATCTTCCACCGCCCTTGCTTAAAGTGTCTATTAGTGCGTTCAGACTCAATACCCTGGTACGGTACTCGGGAACGGGCACCATTGTAATTGGCGACACCTGAGTAATGCATACGGAGAAGCACCTACTCAGCACATGGTTTTAAAACTTGTTACAATGAAAAAGATGAAATTAAAGATAAACGAAGCTACTGGGTAATGCGTAGTGTGAAAGGCCTGCAGATTTGTGCCTGAAACAGGGTATCGTACTCTGACTCTCAGTCTGAACGCGCTATGTGTCACCCTCAAGAAAATCATCTATTAAGATAGAGTTGATTATTTTAAAAACATTTGAAATATATTTTGTAAGACGACAATTTGATCTTCCTTGACATTTTCGGCCTCAAAGTTGGCTTTTCTTGTGTTTGACCGTGATGTGTCGTGATTGGGTTGTGTTAACCAACGTAACGTACATTGGAGAACACGCTCCTTTTTAACGCTGTAGAACTAAACTGTGATTCAATCACAAAGTGCATAATATAACTCGAGTTTAATAAAAAATAAATTTCTTGACTTTGATACAAATTTCACTTATAATCTTCAGCGTTAAAAAGCAGTGTGTTCTCCAATGTACGTAACGTCCGGTGAACTAGACCAAGTCATAGCACTTTACGGTCGAACACGAAAAAAGCCAATTTTGATGTCCAAAAAATAAGGGGAGATCAAATTTTTCGTGTTCGAAAATATATTGCAATTGTTCTTAAAATGGTCGACTTTATCTCAGCAGATAATTTTCCTGGGGTTGAAATAGATACTTTAAAAGTGTCCATGTCCATCTCGCTGTGCTCTTCACGAGAGAAAGGTTTTTTGTCTGCAGAAATGTTTTCAATGACGTATGTGGCATAGACAAAAACCGCGGTTTACTCTTTTGTTTTTGTATTAGTAGTTTAGTACCTGTTTATTGACACCTTTTTGTTTACAAATACCAAAGATTTTTGTGGTATATTTAGCATTGTCCTTTTTTCTAATCTGTTGTTGGAAAATTGAAATTCTACACAATAAGCAAAAATCAAATGGGCAGAGCTGAATATATGAATATATAGCGCACCCCGACCAATTGGCGTTCTAGTTTCGTCCCTGCATGCGAAAGAATGAACAAAAAATCTTTCACTTGTTAAATTTTGACTTTTTTTTGATCGATTTCTTCAAAAATGCATACAGTCCTCGGATTACAAAATCTTGCAACATTTCACATTTTTAGCATCTTGTGTTTTTTTTGCGTGAAGATTTCAAGACAAAGTCGTCATCACCATTGGAGAAAATCGACTTGGCTCCATTAACGTGATCGCGCACGGCATGGGAACGACTATCGTTTCTGATCCTCCAATAGTTCCCGTGGTAAATTTCGGGCCCCAGTTCAGTCACAGTTCTTGTTGCAAGACGTTTACGTTGACCAATAATGGCCGTAGATCTCAGCAACTCTACTGGATGACCGAAGGTTTCTCAAATTACAAAGCGAAGTTGAATAAAGAGCGACGTGCGAAGAAGTCGGAGAAACTCAAAGAAGTAAGATAGCGCTTTAAATTTTCTTGCTCTAGATTGTCTTTTATCACATTGGTCCAAAAACGTTTCGAGAAAATGGCGATTTTTTGCCTGCTAGAAACTGTTGCAAGGCCAAATAGACGATATGCCCCAAGGTTTGTTGGCTCTTAGCAGGGCTTTCGCTAGATCGCTAACAGGGAGGGGGGGATCATTATGTTGTCATTTGTGCCCAGTAGCAAAGCCAGCCCGTTTTTACTCCTACAATGCCAATATTTTATGTTTAATAACTGGAAAAACAATAAATGGAATTACATTTCCAAAGAAATAAATAATAGTTTTGCTGAAAAATTAGCATATAATGGGTAAAAAATCGGGCTGATCTAGCAACCTTTTGTTCCTGTCTGTTTTGTTTTGAAAATGAACTGGCTTTCAAAAGAAATCCGTCGGGCAAGAGCAGAGAGCATGAATATTCACATCTTTCCTTTCTCCTCTTGCGAGGACCTGAGCTCTAAGGTTTTTAGTTGTGGTGGAAATCAGTTGAAGTTTATCTAGCAATCACTGGAAATCCTTACCAATCAATTATCGATCATAATCGTCCATATCAATCACTGGAAATTCTTTGCAAAAATCAATTAATTATCGATTATAATCGAACATTTCTGTCAAAAATCAATTCCACGTATCTTCACTTACATAACAGTCAAAGCGTTAAACCTGGAACTTTTTACATTTTCAGAATTTAAACAAGGCTGCTCACATACAGATATTAAATTACAATAATGATTTTCATGCTTTTATTCTTAATCTTTTTTTTTACAATTGGTTGTCGAATAAGCGTAATCGATCGTCCCATCGCCTTGAACTTTAAAAGATGGCGAGAAAAGAAAAATCGACCATCTAAAATAGAATTCACCCTTTTTTCATTTCACTCACAGTTACATTGCATCATAATTTTATTTTTTCACGTTACTCGTTATTTTATAGAGTAGTTCGTCTACGCCGTCATCCCCTGGTCCCGTATTCAAACTTGCTCCAGAAAGATTATCCCTTCATCCAGGGCAGAGTGGAAAGCTCAAATTGGAAGGCTTCTCCATGACGTCAGTTATTTATTTATTTTACTTTGGCAGTTTAAATGAAAAATATCTCGGCAGCGTTTTTCAATATGCAGTTCTACAAAAAATTTACATTTCCAAATCAGTTTATGTAACTCTAAAAACAATATTGCGCAGTTGACGAAAATACGAACTTTCAGCACTTGTATATTTATTATAAAATTATTGAGTTGAAACGATTCGAAAAGACTAAAAAGAACTATAAACAGGCATTTCTGCATCACTGCATCAGTAGCGTAGCAAACTCGTTAATTTTTTGGGGTGGGTGGGTATAATTACTTACATACATGTACTCATAAACTGTGAGCTTAAAACAATAGAGCTTAAGCTTAACTACTCATAAACTGTGAGTTTAATTTGTGAGCTTTACTCACTACTCATAAACTTTGTTAAGGCTCTTGTAAATATGGAGCAAACCAGGGGAGAACACTATTTTTGAGCAATATGTGATTTGTTTTTATTTTTGCGTTTGAGTTAGTCGGGCTGCATAAAATGCAAAGTTTTTTAGTAATCTGTGGGATGATGCAAATCGATCTGTAAAGCATTAGCTTTGAAGTTTTTCTTTGAAATTTCAACACGATATTATAATGTCAAAGTGTTTTTCGAATCGATGAAACGATAGTAAATTGTTCATTTACTTTAATTTTGTTAATCTTTTAATATTCAATAAAACTTGTTCTTGCAATTTTTGACATGAAATTCTCGTTGTTTTCATATCGCGATGCGCGAAGATGGTGACATTGGACGTGAAGAAAAGTATTCGAGTCGTGGTTGAATTCGATCCAGCGTTTGAGAATAACGCCTTTTCGAGAACAGCACGTGGACAGCTCATGGTCACTTACAAAGGTCATCCACATAAGGTGGGGCACTTCAAATTAAAATACTTGAACATAGATTTATTATTACTATTGTTTTATATTTTATGGCATGCGTCATTTTTGGAAAAAAGCCTATCCTGAACCACTTGGTTTGATCAGAAACATTTTTTGGCCATACTATTATTACTACTATTATTGCAAGACTAAGGATGTTGACAACGGAGGGTAAGAGTCCTACGCTCTGACTCTCAAGATGACTACCGCTAAGGTTGTCGAAACGTTAGTCTACATCAATACCAACATTCCTTCTCAGGACACTATTAACCTGGACGATATTTATCCACAAACATGTTAATCCTACACTCCCCATTCATTACACCCTGTAGCTGCATTGTAAGGCTTTGTTTATTTGTTTTTTTCAACACCAACAAAGTGTTTTCCTAGTTTTTCTATTTTTTTTTGTGTTTTAGTATTTGAAAAGGCAGAGATGATCAAAAACTTAGAATATTTTATATATTATGCTTATTTCTGCTTGTCAGACTTAGAAATTAGGCTATATAGCAGCACTTTTATCTGGAAACTTGCCTTTTTTCAAAAGCTCCAATAACTGGTACAATTATTTAAATAGATTTGAGAAATTCTTCAATTGCCATACCTCATGTTCAGTGCCTATCAGTCAACGCGTGTGTACCGCATGCTGTTCGTCAATGATTGTCAACTCGATTCAATTATATTTAGTAGAATAATTTCGCTAAGTGATGTTATGGAATTATTCGTTGATTTAGGATTATCTGGAACTGAATGGAGGCGTGTATTATCCAAATCTTACGTTTGAAACGGATGAGGTAAGCAGTCTGTCGTCAGCTTTTTGTATGTATAGGATTGTTACTGTAGCTATATACCGTGCTGCAGCGTAATTGCATTACATTCTACGAGTTACGTGTGAAGCACCGAAGGGTACATCATACTTCATTCACATTAGTGATTTAGAACCAAGTTCTTTTGATTAAAACATGACTATATGAATATTGTTCCCCCCTCACTAGCGATGCCACTGCCAGTATAGTGTTAGACATGATGCCACTGCCAGTATAGTGTTAGACATGATGCCACTGCCAGTATAGTGTTAGACATGATGCCACTGCCAGTATAGTGTTAGACATGATGCCACTGCCAGTATAGTGTTAGACATGATGCCACTGCCAGTATAGTGTTATACATGATGCCACTGCCAGTATAGTGTTAGACATGATGCCACTGCCAGTATAGTGTTAGACATGATGCCACTGCCAGTATAGTGTTAGACATGATGCCACTGCCAGTATAGTGTTAGACATGATGCCACTGCCAGTATAGTGGTAGACACGATGCCACTGCCAGTATAGTGTTAGACATGATGCCACTGCCAGTATAATGTTAGACACGATGCCACTGCCAGTATAGTGTTAGACATGATGCCACTGCCAGTATAGTGTTAGACGTGATGCCACTCCCAGTATAGTGTTAGACATGATACTTATTGTATATTTCTGGCTTATGAATGGAATTGATTCATTTTAACTTGTTAATTTAGTCTGTGCTCAGGGAAATGTGATTTCAGGAAAGCCTCGCCTTGCTCTTTTGTAAAACTTAAAGTAATTTTTCCAATTTTTTGACAGCTTTCATTATAGATATTTCATACAATATCAATGGGATCGCGTAATTTGCTTAAAAGTATTTTCCGTAATGGCCATTAGCTAATATTATGTAAAGTTTATTGAAAACTCTCTCGTAGTATAACTACAACTAAGTTAACGAGTTCAAGAATAGTTAAGACTATTTTCCTGAATAATTAGGAATACATCTTTTCTTTTACGAATTTATCAATTTACTAAAACGTTTTACTTAAGGACTAATATACAGTGTGTTCCTCCGCCCCTCTGCCCAAAAAAACAAAAGAGGAACACACACATAGATTAATTATGTATTTGCTGAAATTATTATGCTCAATAATGTAACTATAGCAATAAAATTGTTTAATGAACTTTTCAGTTCTGGGATTTATCAGGGTTAGTTTAGTATTATTCCAAAGCAAAACGAATTTAAACTTAAAAGTACTGTCATACACTGATTTATATCTCAAATTTATTACGCGAATGCTTTGTTAAGGAAAAGCGACATTATCTTACAAGGCGAAACTAAAAGCTATTGCCGATTAATTTCATTTTAGTGCATACATAATTATTTGTACGGGTTACGTTCTTCATGTGACACCCTGCGTACCATGACTTATATGATAATAACTCTATAAAGATATGTGTAATCCATAAAACAATGTTTTGTATTCAAGGTTTTTCTTTTCATATTTAAGTCTATCTTTCCAATCAGCTACTCATTTTGTTTTTGGGACTATATAATGATAGAGTATGCAGTTTACTATACACGCCATGGCGTTATAAATATAAGAATGAGCTTGACAACAGATTGTTGTACTCGCGAGAGTCAGAACCGAAAGAGTTGAGATGCAAAGTGTTTTTTTTTTTTTCACCCAGGTGAATTTTGGTTGTATACTGAACGATACCGAAGTGATACAAAGTGTCCTTGTAACTAACAACAGTCCAATGGACGTTAAATATCATTGGTCGTTTGTAGATAGTGATCTACACATCGAGGAATTTGTCACTCGCAATGGTTAGTGTTATTATATTTGTTGACGCTGTCTTTCGCATGATTTTTGTGTTCTAGTTTTCTCATTTGCCATTACCGATCTAGGGCACGTCAAAATAAATTACTGCGGCACATTTTGGAATGTATTAACCTTTCTAAGGGCCTTCAGCTTAGTTCTCATTCAATGCAAAGTGTCGCTATAGAATCGGCGACGTTTATCGCCGATGGTCGTTGATGGCCAGTGCACGAATGGTTCTCATAAATCAGCGATGATATATAAGTCTACGCGCTTTGATATTCTTACCAAAGAAAAAATGGCTCCTTTTAGTTTAAAGTTCATAATTTTTGTTTCAGCTTCAATTGTTTTTAATATAATTTGTCGCCGAAGTTGCCCGACTCAACTGATTCTCGTTCTAAAAGATTTTTTAAGCAAGTAGCACTCAACAATGATCGCCAATGATCGCAAGAAACAAACTATTTTGTTTTTTGCGATGGCAGCGCCGATGTTTGGTGACCGTGTCAAAAAATCGGCAACGCAATTTTCAATGCGTTCTCATTGATCGTAAGTACTCGCTGACGTCTTAAAAGCTCTATCGCCTACGTTTTGCGATGAATGAGAACTAGGCTTTAGAGGCAAGTCCATTTGTAAAATTATGCACTTTAGAAACGAAAACCAACGATGTTTTATTGAAAGTACTTTGAATTTAAAATTGTGAGCTATAATTTATTTTGACTAACGCTGGATCCGCTACTGCTTGTTTCCTAGGATACAAGAAAGCTTTCGAAACATTGGTTTCGGCACAAAGTGCTTTGAATATTCGAGTCTGTCATTTTATCACTGTCGCTTGATTTTTCTTAGAGAAAAAAGCCGTCGTTGAGAATGAAGAAGTTCTTGGTTTTTCTCCAGAAACTGAGGAAGAAATGAATGTGATGTCGCCGCCTGAGAACGAGGCAAATGATCAAGATGAAAACGTTGCCCTAAAAACGGAGATTCGCGTGCTTTCAACTGACTTAGGAATTCAAGAGGTTCGTTTATGGTATATTTTAGTTTGCATTTACGTACTCATTCAAATATATAGATACGAGCCTCCCCTCCCCTATTATTGAATTTGAAACTTGCTATATATTTTTCATACGTCATTTGTTTCAAAGTTGATTTTGTTTCAAAGTTGATTTTGTTTCAAAGTTGATTTTGTTTCAAAGTTGACTATGATAATAGGCGCGTTAAGCATGCATAATTATGCACTAGTCAAGACTTTCTACGATGCTATTTTCACGTTTATAAGGTATTTGACATTTTGCCTCTGTACGGAACGCTTAAGCCGAACGAAAGTCATCATGTACAATTCACGTTCTACGGTCATTCGGGTGTACACTCAAAGGCGATTGCACGCTGCTCTGTTATTGGTGGACCTGAATATGACGTACTACTAGAAGGAAGCGCTTCGCTCGCGTCTTATTTCTTTAACAGAAAGAATGTTAATTTTGGAAAACAGGTTTGTCTTATTTTGGTAGAACTGTGTTCAATTACGTTCTCAAAGTGATAGCTTTGGGATATAGTATACAGTTGTAATCTCTAGGTGATAGTTTTGGGATATAGTATACAGTTGTAATCTCAAGTTGATAGTTTTGGGATATAGTATATAGTTGTAATCTCAAGGTGATAGTTTTGGGATATAGTATACAGTTGTAATCTCAAGGTGATAGTTTTGGAAGATAGTATACAGTTGTAATCTCAAGGTGATAGTTTTGGGATATAGTATATAGTTGTAATCTCAAGGAGATAGCATTATGACGATTTTAAGGTGATTGCTTGAGGCAAATTTCACAGTTGCAATATGAAAGTCATTGCTTCGTGGCTTAGTGTTCAGTTAGTCACGATCACAAGACGGCTTAGTTGCAATCTCAGAGAGATAACGCCTGGCCACTGTCTAAAGCTACGATCTTGAAGCAGTCTCAAAGTTATAGAAAACTGTGTACATTTATGATTTCATGGTGATATCTTCAATACAAAATTCCTATTATTCTTTTAGTTGTATGACCAGTTGACAGTTTCTGAAATCAGTTTGTACAATTCTGGTAGAGTTGGTCTTGACTTCGTAACGTGCATTGACCAAACATTGTCAAATTCTGGTTGCTCAAAGGTAATTGTAAAACCCGACCGTGGTCACGTAAAAGCTTTACAAAGACAGACTATCGTTATCAAGTATTTACCTGGTGTTCCTGCTGTGTTTCAAAAACGTTTCACGGTAAGTAAATACCAAAGACTTCGTCTGCATTTCATTTTCGATTGCAAATGTTTTTGCTCAACTGAATTGTGCCATTATTCACTGTTGAAGATGTGTCGGACCATGCTCGTTGAAAGTTTTGTTTAGGTTCACGCAAAATTTGACTTTGGAATTGTTCATCAAACAAGTTATATTTACTTGTACAATTTGTATAATTGTATTTGCAGAGCAATACAGTGCTGAATACAAAAGCATAAAGCTAGTGGAGCATATTGATAATTAAGTACCTGAGCGAAAAAAATTCGGAAAGAAAAGTTGTTTATTGTATTTACACAGGCTTATGCAAACCGAGGAGATCTTTAGGAGAAATCGGGAGCAGATCATTACAAGCCCTAGACTGGAGGGTCGACAGTGTTGCACCTGCTCTAGAAGTGTGCTCTATTGAACACTAATCCCTGGCACAATTGCTTTTGCTTTATTGATTGGTATATTAGTAACTTGTAGGGAAGTTTGCAAATAGTTGTAATACACAAAATTATTCGATATGTTGATATTTTGTTGGAAAATTAACTCTGCTGCACTACACCCACCCCTCCTCCTGGCGAAGAATGAATACCCTCCCTTATGTCCATCTCTGAACGTAAATGGTGTAATGTGGAAACGAAAATTGCTCATGCTCATCAATTCTCACAATTTCATGTTTGTAAAACACCTAGATTCGCGTTGGCCATTTTAAACCGGAAGTGATCACGCTAACTGGAGAGGGCGTGTTTCCAAGAATTACTCTCGACCTACCGCGTGATACGGAAATCGTCGGTTATAGAAACCTGCTGAACACTGCAAAACAAAACTTGGCTTGTCGCACAAACATTTGCAGTAACGAAATTTTCTTGGAAAATCCTGAGGTAATGGAAAAATCTGCGTTCATTTTTGATAATGCACGTTAAAATATGAGTTCTTTTGTTGTCACGTGACGTTTCACGTGTTGTCAGGTAAAAACACTGGTATGGAGGCATTCGATCTAATTGTTTGAATTTATAATGATATAATAGGATTAAGTTGACTTGTGGTATTTCGTGTAATGCTTACTCTCACAACAAACACCTGCGATCAATGGCACGAAACATGTTTGCTTCAAAAATAGGTGTCTTCAATTAAAAACATCTTTGTTTTGACTTTCAGGATGGCAATACTGCAATGGACGAGTTGCTAGAGGTTGAGAGATTACAAGTTATCGAGTTTGTCAATCAGCAACAGAAAGATTCCAAGAATGGTGTAAGCTCAATTGGTGGTGCGCAGAAGAGAAGCGGAGCGAAGAAATTGAAATCCAAGTAGGTTTAGTAAACAAATTTTCAAGTACTTAATGTTTCAAGCGTTTCACGAGCTGAGACAATTTTTGCATACACAAGTAAGTTCAGCAAATTT